>NC_090247.1:22346950-22416950 GCF_037325665.1 Littorina saxatilis
ATTTGTCGACTTTACGGCTGGTGGGCAGGTACAAGCAAATAACTGTGCGGGATTCGCATGTTTAGTAAGTAAAACAAACAATTTCAGGTCTTTCCTGTGCTGATGTTTTGTTTTCATTAAACAAATACCAGCGCGAAGTAGACTACAAGTTCATTTCAGACAAAGAGAGAGAGAGAGAGAGAGAGAGAGAGAGAGAGAGAGAGAGAGAGAGAGAGAGAGAGAGAGAGAGAGAGAGAGAGAGAGAGAGAGAGAGAGAGAGAGAGAGAGAGAGAGAATTATGGTGCGGGATCGAAGAAAGAGACAGAAAAACAGGACAGAGAGAGTGACCCATAGATTGACAGACAGACGGACGGACGGACAGATGGGCGGGCGGACAAACAGACTGACAGGCAGAGACTCACAAAGACAGAGACAAAGAGATGCGGTTAGAGAACGAGAGAGAAATGGAGAGAGCATGGTGACAGAGACAAAGACAAAAGTGACAGAAGAGACAAACAGACAGACAGACAGACAGGCTGTTAGATAGAGTCAGATGAACAAAGAGAAAGAGCAGGAGACAGAGACATAGAAATATAGAGACAGAGACCGAACATTCGAGAGGACCGTTATGATTTCTTTATCGCAGCCTACACCGGTTTTTACGTGTTTTTTACGCGGCAATCATAACTCACCATCAACATAAAACCGATATTCGGGCGGCGGTAATAAAGCTGCGGAGCTTAATGAAACCAGGATAATAAAGTGGTGCCTGCAAATTGATTACACACTAGCACACGCATTCCTGCGTTTTTACGGCGAGTTTGTGTGAGGGGGCTGTGCAGAGAGAAGTGGAAGGTTTGAGGAACAGATTGTTGTCTGTCTGTCTGTCTGTCTGTCTGTCTGTCTAGTCTGATTGTATGTCTGTCTGTCGGTATGTCTGCTGGTCTGTCTCTGTGAGTGCATGCGAGTATGTTGCCGGACTGTTTGTTTGTCTACTCGTCCGACTGCCTGAACATTTTATTATTTGTATTTATTTTTGGACCTGTCTGTCTCGTAGTCATTTTGTTGATGTGTGTGTGTACATCCGTGTGTGTGTGTGTGTGTGTGTGTGTGTGTGTGTGTGTGTGTGTGTGTGTGTGTGTGTGTGTGCGTGTGTGTGTTTGTGTGTGTGTGCGTGTGTGTGTGTGTGTGTGTGTGTGTGTGTGTGTGTGTGCGTCAGTGCGTGCGTGTGTGTGTCTGTGTGTTTCCTTGTCTGTACATGTGTGCCTGTCCCTGTGTATCTGTATAAAGATCATTCAAATTTTATTAAAACACACACACACACACACACACACACACACACACACACACAGGCCTCAAACCCCAAACTGCATGCAAGGTGCTATATGGCAATAAAGAAGGAACAAACTAACAAACAGTGTATACGCACTTGCCTAGCCTCCTCACAAAATAGCCGCACTGCTTGCAACGCTACCTGAGCTCAAAGGGAAAAGCACTGAGCGCCAAATATACAACGTGATGAGTTTTGAAGGAGCGCCTAATGAGAACGGGGGGCAGCTCCTTGACGAGGCACTTCACCCAGTACCTCCCCAACCCTCATCTGGACTGACTAGACGGGCGCAGTGGCGTGGTGGTAAGACGTCGGCCTCCTAATCGGAAGGTCGTGTGTTCGAATCCCGGTCGCTGCCGCCTGGTGGGTTAAAAGTGGAGATTTTCCTATCTCCCAGGTCAACTTATGTGCAGACCTGCTAGTGACTTAACCCCCTTCGTGTGTACACGCAAGCACAAGACCAAGTGCGCACGGAAAAGATCCTGTAATCCATGTCAGAGTTCGGTGGGTTATAGAAACACGAAAATAACCAGCATGAGAGATGTTCAACGTGCGGGCTACTTCACCTGTCTTGACCTCTCACCAATTCATTGTGGAGCGCTTAATTAGAGAACGTCAAGCGCTCTATAAATCTCCCATATTACTAATTAATTAATTAATTAGACCATCGTGAACTTAAAGGTGCTTTTCCTTCTCTCCTTAAAGCTAAGTTTACACCGTTAAGAATGTTCATCGGCGGATTGTCAAAAATGTTTCTACTCTTTTATCAGAAGACCAATTGAAATGGTGTAACTCTCAATACATTGTTGTAATTCATTTAAAACACTATGTCCACACATGTTTTCAAAAATTTGATTTTCTGGTTTTTCTTGACGTCAGAGGTTTTGCTGTTGAAGGACTGACGTCATGGTTCAATAATTTAGTGTCACATTTCTCAACAATATTTTCTGTTATTAGATGAAGGCATATTTGAACAAGGCAAAAACATAATTGGAAACAAAAACAAATTTTGTTTTACTTTGCCACATACCCCAACCTGCATCTTTAAAGCATCAGTGTTGTCTGTGACGTCATACCAATGATGGTTTCTCCTGTAGCCGGGAATCACGGGAAGTGTCGTCTGCTATAGCGCTTAGGTCGACGTGGCTGTTGTAGCAAAGACCTGCGGGCCATTGAAGGCGTTAGAAGGTGCCAGAGGCGCGGCAATACTGAAGGAAATAAATGTGAGGCGGTCTGCTTTTGTCATCGCACGCAACCATTGGTGCCGTGTCATTGGCAGCAAATGCTTGTAAGCATCGCCTGTGGCGGCACTTAGTCTCGGTCACCAAGGCTCAAGGCCTGCTACGAGACTTGGGACGAGAGAACCGCCTGTTCTGGGTTTACCGAATCTATGCGTCTGTGCTTTAAAAGGCACAATCCTTTCAGTGTAAACGATTAGGCTTAATTAATTTCTTATATCTGGCCAGGCTTCTAAGTGCAATAAAGGCAATCCCACCACTTGCACACATACTGAAAATCATCAGCTTTCTGTACAGAGCGGGATTTTTTTTCACGGATTATCTTCTTGGGGTTGAGGGTTTGTCTCATCCAATTCAAATGGCTTGGGTAGGTGTGAGATAGTAAGCAAAATTGTTTTTACGGGAAGGAGTGTGACTTTAAGAGGTATATGCGTTTTCCCCACCTCATCGTGTTGTTTCGGTTGTCAGTTACAGAACAAAAAGACAAAACATCAGTTCCTCGTTTCACGGAGGAAGTAAGAGGACATGAATGATTTGTGACTGAAGCTATTCGCGGGATATGAGCTGCAGTTCGTTCACAGTATCTCGACGGTGACAAAACCGATTTGAACCAACAAAGAAAAGGAACGAAAGAAAGAACATAAGTAAGAAGAAAAGAAAGAAATAGCTGAAACGAATGAAGGATGGGAAAAAAACCTGAAGTGATAGGGAAAATGTAAGGATAAATAAATCATTAAGTTTTGGTGCAATGGCTGAGTTCTATGATGACGACGACGACGACGACGATGACAACGACAACGACGCGGCTGCTGCTGCTGCTGCTGCTGCTGATTATTATGATGATGATGATGATGATGATGATGATGATGATGATGATGATGATGATGATGATGATTAGGATCGGGAGGAGGTGGAGGAGGAAGCGCATACTGATAATGATGATGGTAATAATGTCGATGACGAGTGTTGTGATAAGAGCAAAATTGTACACCTAAAGGGAAGATGATCTGCCTTGACATTGAAATGTCGTCCTCTGGACAGCGTGCTAGCAAGACCATCAAAACACACAAATGATGATTGTGGTTGACAATATATGTGACGCGGAACGAAGTATTGACGGGCCTCAAAGCCGTTTCAAACAACAGCATATAAAAGCTAAGCACTTAAACAACGAGCGAAAGAAAACAATCAACTTCTTCTTCTGCGTTCGTGGGCTGAAACTCCCACGTACACTCGTGTTTTTGCACAAGTGGAATTTTACGTGTATGACCGTTTTTTACCCCGCCATTTAGGCAGCCATACGCCGTTTTCGGAGGAACCGGAAAACAATCAACCACCATACAAGCAAGGTAAAACAAAAATGACCATAAAAAAAAATTAAAAATAAACTATTTCAGAAAAGAAAAAACCTAAACTTGAAAGAAGAGCATAAACATATTTTCTCATACGTCCTTTTTTTTCCAGAAAAGATAAGCTTTGAGTTGATTACCTGAAAATGAACAGTTCTGGCTCGCTATGATTGCACGCTGAGAAACTCCTCAGAAGACTTGAGAAAAGAGCCCCGTTTCTAATCAACACCGTGCGGTTAAAAAATCAAGTTGCAAATTGTTATCAGAGCTTGGCATTCTGCTGCTGAGATAGCCTTCATAACTTCATTAGCCGGGGCCCTCATCTCAGAAAAACTACCCAGCCAAGTCCTGTTTAAAGATTCGTTACCAGAACTCCCATAAATGCGAGGAATGAACGGCTGTGTTGATGAGTTGTTGTTGAAAGAGCTGTAATCAAAATCGTTGATAATGACGAAACTGTGGGGGTTTTCTTTAAAGATACAAAAATGGGAAAATTAACATATGTTCATTAAGGACAGCCAATTCAATGACTGTAAACTACCACCACCATCAATCTCCATAAACATGGAAACTTAATAAACATTTTGATATAAAATAGATATATCTGATTAAGGAGGTGTGTCATTGTCGTAGATAATTAGAATCCACACTAACCTGCAATGAATTGTAACTGAAACTATTACATAATTAAAAATTATCATCAGTTCTGATTGCAAGACATGGTAACATCGGTTTCAAAGCGATGAAGCAATTGAAGATTCTTTTTAATTATTATTGCAACGGTCCCATGAAGTGGAGGCGTCATTAATGTGAGGCATAATGTAGGCGCTATGATGTAACTGAAGTGTTGACATGTCTGCATATGTTTTCTGTTGCGACGATAAAAACAAGAGAGAGAGAGAGAGAGAGAGAGAGAGAGAGAGAGAGAGAGAGAGAGAAAGAGAAAGAGAGAGAGAGAATTAAATTGAATTGAACTTTATTTAACAAGGATTAAGATTTAAGGCTACGACTTTTCTTACAATCTGTCCTTGGGACGCATAGACACACAATAATATAATTAAAAAATTAAAAATTAAAAAGTTAAAAAGTTAACCAACATAAAAAGGAGATCGGAAAACTTCAGCACGTGATAATAAAGATGACGATGATGATTATGATGACGATGACGATGACGATGATGATGATGATGATGATGATGATGATGATGATGATGATGATGATGATGATGATGATGATGATGATGATGATGATGAAGATGAGGCATGAAGAGCATACATATGTGGTTATTCATAAAATCAAATGCATACAATACAGGTAATTATAAATACAAGCTGGTAGCAATCGAACATGTAGCAATAGTACAACAAAAATATGTTCAGAATATACAATGCACAGCATATCTTTGACGTAATACTAAGTGTGGTAAATCAAAAGGCGTTAAACTACTCAGACATTAAGTGGTTTTTAACACATTTTTAAAAACTTTTTAATGACTTTAAGTGCTTAAAGGATGATGGAAGTGAATTCCAAACTGAAGTACCCGAAAAAGCAAGACTGGTCTTATACAGGTCAATTCGTGGAATCGGTGGGATCAAGTTAACTGACCCATATCTGTCGGTAGCTTTATTAAATAATGATGTAATGTAAATCGGCACTTTACCGTAATACAATTTATGCATGAAAATGACTTTGTTTAACTTGAGATGCTTTTCCAGTGGAATAAAGTTAAGCATTTTTAATTTCATATCTGTTGAGGCATTATCCTTTACGATGAGTTTGGCCGAGCGACGATAGAGAGAGTCTAACTTTTTCAAGTGGACATCACTGCTGCCATCCCAGAGCGTCGAAACAGTAAATAATGTGAGGCATTACATGAGCATGGTGAAACATTTCCAGAGTCCTTCTGTCCGTAAATTGCTTTAACTTGGATAGGAGGAAAACGTTCTTGGCTACTTTCTTGCAGATATGCTGTAATTGTGCCTGCCACTTGAATTCACAATCAATAATTACCCCTAAAACGCGATGCTGTTGAACTTGTTCAATTGATTGCGTACCAATAGTAAGATTTAGTTTGAGTGGTAGAGGTGCCCCTAAATTTTCGAGAAAGACGCTCTGAAAATAACATTTTTGGGGCACCTCTACCTCAGTAATCAGTCAATAAATCGAAAACTACTCAACAGAATTGAAAAAAATAAAAAGTGTGTAAAAGTAGAATGATTAAGCTATCATAAAAGCACTTTCTTGACAAAAAGGAAAAAAAAGTGTTTTTTTCACCTTTTTTGGCCGATGTTGCTACCTTAAAGCTATTTGAAGGGATGACTCGATTACTGGAACAGACTTTCCACTTGCATGTAGAGAAGAATCGTCAGCAAAAAAATCACTTCTTACATTACTATCAGAAATGTGCAGTGGCAGATCATTGATATACAGACAGAACAAGATCGGCCCAAGCACTGAACCTTGAGGCACCCCGCATTTCACAGTCTCCTCAGTAGATATTTTACAGTTTAGGGCAGTATATTGAGATCTGTCATGTAAATAGGAAGCAAAGAAGTTACACACTGAACTGTTTCTGACATACAACTGTAATTTCTTCAATAGAATTGAATGATCAACAAGATCAAACGCTTTTTTAAAGTCGAGAAACACAGCACCACTGATTTCAGATCGGTTTGTTGCCGACAACCAGGTGTCGCATAGCGTGGTAAGGGCGCTGTGACAAGAGTGATTTGTTCGAAAACCAGACTGAAATGGATGGAAAAGGTTTCTGCTTTCTATGTACGCGAGCAAATGTTTGTGAACATGTTTTTTCAATGGTTTGGATAAAATGGGTAATAAGGAAATGGGTCTAAAGTTATTTGCGTCGGATAAATTTCCTATAGACAGAGAGAGAGAGAAAAAGAGAGAGAGAGACAGAGAGAGAGAGAGAGAGTGAAAGAGAGAGAGAGAGAATAAGAGAGAGAAAGAGAGAGAGAAAGAGTGAGAGAGTGAGAGAGAGAGAGAGAGAGAGAGAGAGAGAGAGAGAGAGAGAGAGTGAGAGAGAGAGCGATGCAGACAGGCTGGCAGACAGAGAGACAGACAGACACACACACATACACACACACACACACACACACACACACACACACACACACACACACACACACACACACACACACACACACACACACACACGTAGCTCTTCATCAATTTAAATTTCAAATTGAATTCAAAGAGAACTGAAACCAGTGTTCCAGAATTGCATAAGCACATGTCAACTGGTTTTTTAAATGCTCTCTCTCTCTCTTCTCTCTTCTCTCTCTCTCTCTCTCTCTCTCTCTCTCTCTCTCTCTCTCTCTCTCTTTTTTTTTTTTTTTCAACAAACACATGTCAGATTTTCTGTCTGTCTCACAATTCTTGGGAATTTTTGTCTCTCTTTTCTTTTTCAGTGATATTTTGTATTTATGGGATGCTGGTTTTTTTTTTACTGAGCAGCGCGAAACCTCCCTTTTTTTTGTACCCCTTCCATCCACCCTTTTACTACAGCACCAACACTAACTTGAACTTCGGGTCCTCTCACAGGAAATCTCCCTCCCCGGGCAAAAGAGGGCACAAAGGGAGGTAAGGACCAGCCCTCGCCAACTCTCTGCACCCTCGTAAATCTCGCGCTATGGCCGTGTAACGGCGAGATCTGCGGGGCCGTGAAGTCGTTGGAGGGAGCATTGCAGTTCGCTGATGGGTCGGCTTCCGGGACTGAGCACTTTACCAGAGCTGGGATGTCGAAGATGGAATGTCAGATCTCCATGCACCGTTTAATGCCCAACTTTTGGCGCTGGAAGTGCTGCCTGCTAGTAGAATTTGTAGACGAACACTGAGAGTTGCTTGGTACAAGAATCTATAGACAGAGATGTTTGAATGTTGCTAGAACGTGGCTCTTTTCTGGCACTGAGAATTACTTGCTTTGACCGTTTTATTTTTATTTTTTGTTGTTGACAAAATCCATTTAATTATTCAGTGAATATTGATTACTATTACCGCCTTGTTTTGTACAAAAGCAACAAAACCCGAAGAACGAAAGCAGCATCAACAGCGAAACTAACACGCAATGAAAAATAAATTTTTCAGTAGTTCACTGTAGTTCTTGTTGCTTGATGCTCCTGAAGTTCTGCCTGCACTATTAACTATATGCTACTGTAATCTGCAAGAGGAATAATTTAAGTCTATGCTAGAGTAAAGTAGAACGCAACTCTCTTCTGCAACTGAAACTTGAAAGCTTTCCTGACGCCAAAATCCACTGAGATAGGATGTGTTAATCCATCCGAACTTTACCTGGTGATGTTAACGTAGTTTCATTCATAGCTTTTGTTTGTTTGCTTGTTTGTTTAATTGTCTTCTTACGTTTGTGTGTGGGACGGGGGTTCGTGCGTGCGTCCGTGCGTGTGTATGTGTGTTATTCAGTATTGGTTTGTTTGTTTTCTTGTTTGTTGGTTTGCTTGTTTTTGTATTGCATGTACGCTTTTTCTACTTTATTTTGCATAGTCAGTAAAATCCACGTTGACTTCCCCCCCCCCCCCCACCTCCCCAAACCACATATCATTCCTTCCCGGCTGTTCGTTTTGTACGGATCCTGTTTGTTTTTTGTTTTTTCTTTAACTGTTATTTGCTCCTCTTAGGTTTCTATTTCCTATGTCTCATTCGTTTTTAGAATGTGTCAAATTCCCTCCTCGGCATTTCCCTTTTCTCTATGTTTTTGCTTGAAGTAAGGTTTTATCAGTATTTACTTGTTTGCTTTTTACCTCTGCTTGTTTTTTCCTTATTTTTGCTTTCTCTGTGGGTGGTTTGTTTTGGGGCGTTCTATTGTTTCCGTATTTTCCCAAAAACTGTGACCTTCTTTTATTTGTGTTTTTATTACCTGCTTCTCTTTGTGTCCTCTTGGGAGATCTGGATTTCGTTTCTTTTCTTGTCGTTTCCTTTCCTTTTTCTCTTCATTGTTTTTGCTTTCTTTGTTTTCGTTCGTAGGTATCGTGTCCTAGCGCTAAACTTGGTTTCGTCTTTAGCTCCCCCTCCCTCCCCTGTTGTTTGTATTCTTGGAAATAGTTTACTGAACTCAACTCAACTCAACTCAAATTTTATTGGCTTCAATTTTCATGGAAGAATTTGTCTTGCGCTTGGGAGAAAGTAAGAGTATAACATATAAAAACAGCATTCATATCACATTTCATGTATCACACACAGTAATCACTAGTATAAGCCTACAATTATCACATTTGTATGGAAATAATCCCGACACTTTTAACCGAAGAACGAATATTACCCTTGACTTAGCCTATCCCAATAACTGGATGCCAGTTGCAGGAAATAATCAAATAAAAACACACAAACAACACATATGTGAAAGAAAAAAAAAACAGACACATATTTTTTTTCCTTCTCAAAACATAACAAATTACAAACATAGATATATGTCGATGCCAAGAATACAGTATAATGGTTCTAAACGTACTCTACCTCTGTAAACAAACTACCAGCGAAATGGTTCTCAACGCAGTATCTAGCCCAGTAAACATGCTACCGCCGGTCCAGGAAAAGCGGTGCCAAAGAACTCCGGTAACGGAATATGCCAGCACTGTCGTAATTCTGAGGGCAATAGTGATGAGGTGCCACAAATCAGTCGTGTGGTGTCGTAAACGTTAGTGTGCCGTAAGAAGTGATGGTGGGAAGACGTTGAAAAGGGAGGGTGAGGGGAGGGGAGTGGGTGGGGGGCAGGGGGTAAGGGTGGGGTTGGATCTACTGGGTTGGAAGTAGAGAGTGGGGAACGGGGGTGGGGGTGGGGGGTGATGGCTGTGGGGAGGAGTGCGATGGAGAGGGGAAGGTGTGTGTACAGACCACAGAGATATACAGACTAGGAGAGTGAGACGAGTTGCTAAAGTTGACGACTTTTAGTGCGATGTTTTCGCTTCAACAACTGCTTCACACTTCGCTGACTTTGTGACCATGAGACTGTTGCATTCACACCCTTTGACAGGATTTCATTTTTCTTTCGTCTGCTGCTAATGCCTTTCAGTCGACTGGCGTTCAGACAAAAGCGTTTCTGGGACTGACATTTTATTTTAGTCCGGCTGTGAGGGTGTTGAATTTTTTAACTTTTTTGTGAGACAGTTTTTTTCTTTCTCTGTTGTGTTTCTTTTTGTTTGTGAGACTGTTGCGTTCTTTCTCTGTTGTGTTTCTTTTTGTTTGTGAGACTGTTGCGTTCTTTCTCTGTTGTGTTTCTTTTTGTTTGTGAGACTGTTGCGTTCTTTCTCTGTTGTGTTTCTTTTTGTTTGTGAGACTGTTGCGTTCTTTCTCTGTTGTGTTTCTTTTTGTTTGTGAGACTGTTGCGTTCTTTCTCTGTTGTGTTTCTTTTTGTTTGTGAGACTGTTGCGTTCTTTCTCTGTTGTGTTTCTTTTTGTTTGTGAGACTGTTGCGTTCTTTCTCTGTTGTGTTTCTTTTTGTTTGTGAGACTGTTGCGTTCTTTCTCTGTTGTGTTTCTTTTTGTTTGTGAGACTGTTGCGTTCTTTCTCTGTTGTGTTTCTTTTTGTTTGTGAGACTGTTGCGTTCTTTCTTAACTTTTAAGTCCGTTGTGATCATTCTGGTCTGTGAGACTATTGTGCTTTGTTTTGTTATTGACACTGTGTGTTCCTGTCTGTCTGCAAGACTGCTGAGTTCATTTCTGTCTGTTAGACGGGTGGATTTCTTTCTGTCTAAGAGACTGTCTTGGTTTACATGTAATTTGAGGCATTCCGGAAGTGATATTTCGATATTTCCCACTGCCATCGTAACCCACTTCACTGATTGAACACTGGAAACATGACACGTGCAGGCTTCCTCATACTTTTCTGAAGAAAAAAGTGGAAAAGGGAGAAAAGACAATCATAATTCAACATACTTGAATTTCTAATGCAGATCGCTCTCATTGAATTGATGAACAGCTATAGTAGGTTGATACCAATGGTCACTGATGGACCTTACACAGGGCCAACAGTGACATAGGTTTCACATTACGCTCTTATTTCAATAACAACATAATTATATTTCCTGTACAGTCTAGAGACATCCTGCTTGTTGCCGCGCGAGCCGAGAAAATTTTCCCTCTTTATCTTCACTGCGCTGGCTGCAAAACCCCTCCGCGCGGAGGTGTTTTCAGACACATCAGACACAGGGTGTGTACTAAACAACAATGCTTACACTTTTCCTTTATGTTTTATGTTGAGGATGTGCCGACGCCACAATGAAAAATCACACTCAGAATTAAACATAATGTACACAGAATTAAACAAAATGTACACAGTTGCTCGCACAGTTAATGCGATGTAGACTGGTCCCAATATGTCATAAAATGAAAGAATCGTGCATTTTGTGACAAGTTTTTGCCCTTTTGCATGGTGGTAGATATGGGTCTAAGGTTTCAAAAAATCATCTACTACAAAGTGGGAGGTCCCGTCTTCATGGTTGTATGCATACATTAAAAATGGCTGCCGAGTGTACACGTCAATGTATGCTTATGACTCTTCTTTGCTAAAATAAAATGTTTTTGGAAGACTTTAGGTGTAAAGTTTGACTCTACAACTTAGAATGATGAAGTTGTTTTTCTCGCTACAGCATTTCCAAGAGCTAATTTGCATAAATTCAAAATGGCCGCCACGACATATGCATATCATCCCATCTTCGGCTCCCGTGGTCCTTTCTTCTTGCTTAAACCAACTTTTCAGAGGTTATTTAACACAAGGAATCCATTTCTGGTGTTATGTTTCCGGTATGATGGATATTTATGAAAATATCACTCACTCTTTTGTATTTTACATGAATGTGATAGACCAGTTAAAAGAGAATTATGTATTCTTTGACATAAACTGTAATTTTGTTTGGTGTGTGGTTACATATGTTTCCAAGGGAGTTTGCCGGAGATGTCAAACTGTCTCCAACCACACTTGGACAAGGAATGTCCCCAAACGTCCACAGCCCAGAAGAGAAAACCTCTGTTGAAGAGTGGCTTTCGCATGTGCAGACAGTGATCAAAGACCTGAATGGAGATCTGCAGGACACCCCTGTCACCTACCTTGGTTTTCTTTCTCATAGACAAAGAATAGAAGATGTGAGGCCAAGAGCTACGGTTGGGGTGTTCCCCCTCTTCTTTGACAAAGCAGCGACCATGTCCATGCAGAAACACGCCATGCATGTCGTTGCAAAGGCAACCGACTTCATTAACCCCCACCAAATCCCAGTCATTGTTGCTGATTGTCCGCTGTACGCCATCCAGAAGAAATGCCAGTGGGTGTATCCTAATGAAGTGGGAGAAGACAAGATGGTGTCCTTCATGGGCCTGCTCCATGTGGAGATGACAGCTGAGGAGTGTGGTGGAAAGCTGCTTGCTGGGTCTGGATGGGACCGAATGTTCTTTTTGGCCAGAATCTTCGAAACAGGAGTTGCAGCATCCCTCCTCGGGGGAAAGAACGTCAAGAGAACTCGCTACGCATACCACCTGACCCTGATCTGGCTCCATGTGTTGGAGCTGGAGGCGTATGAAGAGTACTGCAAGGATGGATTTGGGCCTCATGAACCGATGGCAATATGGGAAAGGCGTCTGGTCACCAATGCACCTACGGTATTATACTGGGTGACAGTGAGAGAGTATCTGTCACTCATGTGCCGCTTTGTGGAGGGTCAGCGACTGGGTGACTGGCAGCAGACGCTGTCCACTCTCCACGAGATGTGCCCCTGGTTCTTCACATTCGGACATACTAACTACGCCAGATGGCTTCCCGTCTTCCTGCGTGACATGGCCAAACTGCAAGAGAAGCATCCTTCTGTACACGAGGCCTTCATGAACGGCAAGTTTTCGGTCCAGCGAGGTGAGGGCAAATGCTCTATGATGGCTCTTGACCAGAGCCAGGAGCACTCAGTGAAGTTTCTGAAAGGAGAAGGAGGAACCAAAGGACTCTATGGTCAGAGCGAAGAGAAGGAGATGATAGAGCTTTCACGACCAGAAGTTTTGCGAATTCTCGATGAGTTTGAGTCAGCTTGTTTCACTCAGGCAGACAAAGGAGCCGTTGAACATGCTGATTCCTCAAAGGCAGAACAAACCAAATTGCTGAACCACCTCAAAGCTCTATGCAACCTTGTCACCGAGGGTACTGTTATCAATCCCTTCAACGAAACAAGCTCAGATCTTGTCACTTTGATTTCAGCTGAAGTCATGGACCCAGAAATTACCAAGAGTCTCAGAGGGGTTTCAGAGGTAGGCAAAACCATGTTCACCGAGTTTGTGAGAGACAGAATAGAAAATTGCACAAAGCCTCTTTCGGACGTCATCCCAAGGGCCAATGTCTTCACCTTTGCCAACAGGCCACCATCGGATCTGACGAAAGGTGCCAGCAAATTGTCATCTACAAAGAAGGACACTGCGCTGGTGGTTAAGATGTTCATGTCACTTCTGTCCCGCCCTGAGGAAGACATGGCTGATTTCTTCCGGCACGAAAACAGCCGTGACCCCCCAGCTTTGTCCGAAGGCGGCAAGCTCCGTTCTGGTACCAAGTCGGAGATTCTTGAGTGTCTCCCAGGAATGCCTCCTCCAGGCCGAAATGAGGCAACAAAACAAGCTTCTGTCCTGATATTCGACATGGCAGCAGTGATTCATATGATCCGGCCTCAAAAGGCAACCGTCTTTGGAGACTACACCCAAGCTCAGCTGCTGCCCTTCTTGCGTGCTCAGTTGACAGACAGTACAACGAGACTTGATGCTGTATGGGATACCTATACAGCATCAAGTCTCAAGTCACAAACAAGAGAAAAGAGAGGCCGGGGTCTGAGAACACGTGTCTCAGCAAATGTCCCATTGCCAAAAGGAAGCTCGTGGCAGAAATTCCTTCTAAACAGCGATAACAAAGACGAGTTCTTCCAATTTCTTGCTGAGGAACTTCACAGACTCACATCAGACATGGACGTGCTCCTCCTCACCACAAAGGAACAGATGGTGCTGAGCAACAAGCCAACTGACTTATCATCTGTGTCTCCCTGCAAACAAGAGGAGGCTGACACGAGGATGATCCTGCACTTGAGACATGCAGCAGAACAGGGCCACAAGAAAGCATACCTGAGAACAGTGGACAGTGACGTTGTCATCCTCGCTGTTTCACTGTTTCATGACCTCGGTCTTTCAGAAGTATGGGTGGGATTTGGCACAGGAAAAACCTACAAGGACATCCCAGTTCATCATATCGCACAGCAACTTGGACCTCGATCCTGTCAAGCCCTTGCCTTCTTTCACGCCTTCACAGGGTGCGACTGCGTGTCTGCATTCCATCGCATTGGGAAAAAGACAGCCTGGAATGCATGGAGCACTCTGCCTGCAATCACTGACACTTTCATAGCCATCACCCATGCCCAAACGTGCCTGACAATGGATTCGCAGCACATGAGACTGTTGGAGCGTTTGACTGTGATCATGTACAGCAAGACGTGCGCCTTCTTCAGTGTCAACGAAGCAAGACAGTTCCTGTACACTGTTGCTGAGAAGACCAGTCTGGAAATAATTCCTCCGACGCAGCATGCACTCTATCAGCATGCCAGGCGTGCTGTGCTGATGGCTGACACCTGGAGGCAGGCACTGACCAAGGAACCTGAGATCGCAAACCCAGCTGACTGGGGATGGGAGTGGAACCCAAGGACACGAGTGTGGTTGCCATACTGGACAGTCTTGCCAGACGTCACCGAGGCGTGCATGCTGCTGGTGAGCTGTGGATGCAAGGTGGCTTGCAGGGGCAACTGCAAGTGCAGCAGGGCAGGACTGCGATGCAGCAAAGTCTGCAAGTGTCAAGGAGGGTGCATGAACAATGATGACGCGTAAAGAACAGCTTCAATGTTGCAGAATGTCTGTTTTAATTACAAATTATGCAAATTAGCTGGGAGCATGATTTGCAAATTGTGATTGAAATAAAAAAAACACCCCCAGAAATCAGTTCCTTATGTCAAAGTACATGGATACAGATGATTTTGTCCGGGAAAAAAGTCAAAGAAAGCCAGATTTATGATCAAACGTGTATTCCGTGGCGGCCATTTTGAATTTTATGCAAATGAGGCCTTAGAAATTCTTCAACAGGAGGAACTAACTTTAGATTTGGTTTTGTTGAGTCAAATGACATACATTTCACAACTGAGAACATTATGTGAAGCTTAAATAGCCTCTGCTCAAACACGATCTCACGTACGTATAGCGGCCATTTTTAATTTATGTATACAGACGTGAAGACGGGGTCTCTCACTTTGTAGTAGATGATTTTTGGAAACCTCAGACCCATATCTACCACCATGCAAAAGGGCACAGACTTGTCACAAAGTGCACGATTTTTTCAAATTGGGACCAGGCTAATGAGAAGCGTGGCGCTTTGCATGTTTTATTTGGTAAGTAATATATGGTACAGAAGTTTGCGATTCTCGAGTTGGTCTTAATTATTTGAAATGTCAAAGTTGATTATTAGAATATGGTGGGTTTTTTTTAAATGCAGGTTATAAAGTGATGAAGGCCAGGAAAAAAAACCATTCGAACGGAAACAATATAAATAAAACGAGGACATAAAAGCAACAAGAAAGCAAATAAGTATAGCGCAAAGGAATGAATTCTGAAGAAAAAAACGTGAAAAAAACTATACAAATAAGACAAAGGGTGAACAGACAACACAGAGAAAGTACTGTGCCCGTGTGAATTCTATTCCTGTTCGGCCTCCTTCTTCCCCAGTGCGCTCTTATCATCTACTTTCTTTTTTTCATCTCTATTGCTTTCTTTTGTTGTTGTGCTCAGTGATGGCGTAACAAAAAGCTACGATCAGTATCTACCACATGCTGGCTTAAATACCACGTGACACTATATCACCACGGCTTACATACCACGTGGTGCTATATCACCCTTCTGTACCTTTTGTGATACAGGCAGTGCAAGTAAGGGAACTCGTAACAGTTTTTGTGTTAGCTGTCGAAAGCCTGCAGCTCTTGTGTTCTTTTTTTCAAGCCTCTTTCTGAAATCAGCGACTGCCGAGAAGACTCCGTATGTGAGAACATAATGGGAGAGTGGCTCGCTTTGTCACTGTTAGGCTAGGTCGGGGATGTAGCTCAGTCGGTAGCGAGCTGGATTTGTATCCAGTTGGCCGCTGTCAGCGTGAGTTCGTCCCCACGTTCGGCGAGAGATTTATTTCTCAGAGTCAACTTTGTGTGCAGACTCTCCTCGGTGTCCGAACACCCCCGTGTGTAGGCTACACGCAAGCACAAAATCAAGAGCGCACAAAAAAAATCCTGTAATCCATGTCAGAGTTCGGTGGGTTATAAAAACACGAAAATACCCAGCATGCTTCCTCCGAAAACGGCGTATGGCTGCCTAAATGGCGGGGTAAAAAACGGTCATACACGTAAAATTCCACTCGTGCAAAAAACACGAGTGTACGTGGGAGTTTCAGCCCACGAACGCAGAAGAAGAAGAAGTCTGTTAGGCTGAGTGGCTCGCTTTGTCACTGTTAGGCTGAGTGGCTCGCTTTGTCACTGTTAAGCTGAGTGGCTCGCTTTGTCACTGTTAGGCTGAGTGGCTCGCTTTGTCACTGTTAGGCTGAGTGGCTCGCTTTGTCACTGTTAGGCTGAGTGGCTCGCTTTGTCACTGTTAGGCTGAGTGTCAATACAAATAACACACATTTTCTCCGTCTGAGTAACACTTTCATTTTCTTTCTTTTTCTTGTTTTTTTTTATTCTGAATTTTAGAACGTTGGCAGTCTATTTGTTTTTTACGATTTGTACTTTCTTTTTCTTTAAAACGCATACAACTCTAACACTGTTCATCCGTTCATATTTTGTTTGTTTGTTTGTTTGCTTAACGCCCAGCCGACCACGAAGGGCCATATCAGGGCGGTGCTGCTTTGACATATAACGTGCGCCACACACAAGACAGAAGTCGCAGCACAGGCTTCATGTCTCACCCAGTCACATTATTCTGACACCGGACCAACCAGTCCTAGCACTAACCCCATAATGCCAGACACCAGGCGGAGCAGCCACTAGATTGCCAATTTTAAAGTCTTAGGTATGACCCGGCCGGGGTTCGAACCCACGACCTCCCGATCACGGGGCGGACGCCTTACCACTAGGCCAACCGTGCCGGTTATCCGTTCATATGATGCTGCATCTTCAACACTTGAGCTTCTTCCACTCCACCCTTCCTTGCCCATTGTGTCCCGTTAAAACTAAGGTACAGTCCTTCCCTCTCTCCTGTATCGATGCGAAACGTGGACTCTGTATCGCCGGCATGTCAAGAAACTGGAACACTTCCAAATGCGAGCCCTTCGCTCCATACTTGGAATCCAGTGGCAGGACCGAATCACGAACGTTGAAGTGCTTGAGCGCGCAAACTCTACCAGCATTGAATCCGTTGTCATCAAGGCCCAGCTCCGATGGGTGGGGCATGTCATCCGGATGGAGGAGCACCGCATGCCCAGGCGCCTTCTGTACGGAGAGCTTTCATGTGGAAAAAACCCAGCAAGGCCGAGCGACTTGTCGCTGCGCGAAAGCAACACCATAGCGCTAAACCTGCAGTGACCACAACAGACTTCCAGTGCCCCCACTGTTCCAGACTCTGCGCTTCCAGACTAGGATTGCAGAGCTACCTCCGTGTACATATAGATAGGATGCAAAACGAGAAAGTCTTCTTCGGACCCGCAGGACAACCACCACAGTCAAGCCTGCCCATTACGATCACCCCAAAGGATCCCTGACGAAGGTCGTTCTTCTATAATTTACCTTTCGGTAACGGACACTTTTTGTTGGCCCTCTGGGTGCATGGTCATTATAGGGAGGTTCGACAGTATCTAAGACGCCATTTGCATACATTTTCTGGCAACCTTGACCCTATTGTGGTTCATTTCTTCTTCTCTTCTTTATTGTGGTCTTTCTAACTTTAGTCCGCATTATTTTTATTCCATTTTATATATTGGTTGCATTTAGCAGTTGCTCTTCTACTTTTATTTCTTTCCATTTGTATCCTTCTTTAGTGAATATTACATATATATGTTTAGTATTTTGTTAAAGGACAGGTTGTTAGACAAGGCAATATGCGCCTTTATCCTTTATCCTTGTAAAATAAAATTCGTTCGTTCGTTCGTTCGTTCGTTCGTTCGTTCAAGAAGTCCAAAGGACATTTGCTGTGCCGTAATTTACACACACCTGCAATGTTTTTTTTCTCGAAATTACTCCGTAACTATACTGATTAATTAAATCAATATCAGTGAAAAGGGAAATGCTATGCTTATACTTGGACAATATAACGCTGTCAACAACGAATGTCATTTAAATGGAGATCTAACCTGGGCACTACGGGCGATCTAACCTGGGCAATACGGGCGATCTAACCTGGGCAATACGGGCGATCTAACCTGGGCAATACGGGCGATCTAACCTGGGCAATACGGGCGATCTGACCTGGGCAATACGGGCGATCTGACCTGGGCAATACGGGCGATCTAACCTGGGCAATACGGGCGATCTGACCTGGGCAATACGGGCGATCTGACCTGGGCAATACGGGCGATCTGACCTGGGCAATACGGGCGATCTGACCTGGGCAATACGGGCGATCTGACCTGGGCAATACGGGCGATCTGACCTGGGCAATACGGGCGATCTGACCTGGGCAATACGGGCGATCTGACCTGGGCAATACGGGCGCAATGGCCTAGTGGATAAGACGCTGACCTCTAGTGCGGAAGGCTGAGTGTTCAACTCACACCAGCGCCTGATGGGTAATCTCCCAGGTCAACTTATGTGCAGACCTGTAAGTGTCTTATCTTCCGTCCCGTCCCCCCCCCCCCCCCCCCCCCCCCCCTCTTCCCTTCGTGTGTACACACAAGCACAAGACTAATTACGCACGGAAAAGATCCTGCAATCCATGTCAGAGTACAGTGGGTTATAGAAACACAAAAATACCAACCGTGCATCCCCCGAAATCAGCGTATGACTGCTGTGTTTGTTTGCCGTTCCATACTTCTTCATGTGAATGCTTGCTATTCTCTCAGACGCCAGGAAAATCGTTCCGCATAACTCTCACTTACTCTACCACACATGTCGTATGCATTTAGAACGCTTACTTCCCTTTGTTTGTCAGACCATACACGTAAAAACCCATTCGTACTACAACAACAACAACAACATAACAAACAAACAACACACACACACACACACACACACACACACACACACACACCCCACACACACACACACACACGCACACACACACACACACACACACACCACACACACACACACAAGATCACTAACACACACTGACACACTTACACAAACACACACACACACACACACACACAACATGAGTGTACGTTGGAGTTTCAGCCCTTGAAGAAGAAACCTGTAGCTACTGGGCACTCTACATTCATCCACTCCACCCGTGATCCACCCAGCGCGCCCCGTTAAACGTTGCCACCACTTGGAACCTGTCAGGTCCGGTTTCATCTTACACGGGTGTTTCTGCGCGGGTGTCGGGCCTCCCCCTGGTACCCTTGACAACTCCTTTTCAACCCAAAAGCGCCGCTCAAGGCTTGTTTACACCGCCGCTTTCTATCCCAACGTGCGGCTAAAGGATCGCTTACATCTTCCTTTTTGGTCTCTTGCCGCGATTAGAAGGTGTCGGCGACTTGAAGCTTTGCACGACAAACTTGATATTCTTCGAAGTGATGAAAAAGTACTCCCATTGAAACAAAACTAATGTATGTGAAGATCTTGTCATTTGCGGGTTGACTAAGCGTTAGACGACAAATGTGATACTCTTTGAAGTCACACAAAATTACTCCCATGAAACAAAAATAACGTGCATGAAGATCTTGTAACGTGTGGCTTTACTTAAGCGTTGCACGACAAATTTGATACTGTTTGGAGTCTCGTAAGTTTTATTTCAAATGAAACAAAACTGCTGGATGTGCAGTTCTTGTAATGTGCTGGTTGACAGAGCTTCAGGCGCCGAATTTGATACTCGTCGAGGTCACGTGAATTAACTTGTATTGAAACAAAACTAATGGATTCTAAACGCGGGTTATAATGCAAAGAAGGACTTAGTTCAAAGACAAGGAGTCATGCCCTTAGACTCAAAGAAAAATACGATTAAGCTTCTAATGGCTTTGGATTGAATTGTACTTTGGGTCAACTTTTCCATTAACCTTTAGCGGGTAGGCTTTGAGCGCAATTCTTGAGTTACAGTGATAGCAAAGAGTAATCTTGTAACTACCAGTTCGGGGTCCGTTGAAAGCCTAGGCGTTTGTACGAGTCACAAGCGGTCCCCGGCTAAATTGAAACAGGAAAGAAAATGGTAATCTCGTCTGATTTCTGACTCTCACGTGGTTTTCTTTTATTTCCCGTTGAAAGGGACTGATGGCCAGAATTAAATCAAATTATCTGTTTGCATGTTCTTTTGATTGTAATACTAGAAAAGAACTTAGATTCGCTTACAGCACGTGTGAGGTTGTTGTTGATGTTGTTGTTGTTGTTGTTGATGTCGTTGTCGTTGTCGTTGTCGTTGCTGTTGTTGTTGTTGTTATTGTTATTGTCGTTGTTGTTGTTGTTGTTGTTGTCGTTGTTGTTGTTGTTGCTGCTGCTGCTGTTGTCGTTGTTGTTGTTGTCGTTGTTGTTTTTGTCGCTGTCGTTGTTGTTGTTGTTGTTGTTGTTGTTGTTGATGTTGTTGTTGTTGTTGTTGTTGTTGTTGTGGTTTGTCAGCAAACGAATTTCACTGGTTTTATCGTAAAGCTAATCAACTGCGATCTTCTTATCATAATACACCGCGTGACTGTGTGTACATTACCATCTTTGTACTTTGTGTCTCATTCCTACTCTTTTCATTTCCACTCATTTTTTTGTGGCGATGTGTTGATTTAGTGCCTACTTGTTCGGCGCTTCCTTTGATGATTTCAGACATGTTTGTTTTCCATCAATTGTCTTTTTGCCTGTGTTTGTTTGCCGTTCCTTTGCCTCTGCACTACCTTTTACTTCCGGCTTTGTTTAACCCCTGATGTGTTCGTACGCGCGCGTGCAGGAATGCAGCACTAGATTCTCTGAGCGTAGCAAAACAATTGTGAATACCGAGGGGGAAACAGCAGTTTGCAGAACAGCGGAACGTCTGGTAACAGACCGGGACAATAGAGGATGGAACAGCTTAAATCACTTTTTTGCTGGACATGTGGATTTGCGATTTGTGTTTGTTTGTTTGTGTGTTTGTTTGTTTGTTTAGGTGTTTGTTGTTTCGTTCGTTTGTTTGTTTGTTTCTTTCTTTCTTTGTGTGTGTGTTTGTTTGTTTGTTCGTTTGTGTGTTTATTTGTTTGTCTGTTTAATTAACTTTAGTTTTAACAGGGGTGTAAAACCCATTCCTTCCTACTTACACGGCTGTGGAATGTTGTATACGACAAAGGAACACAACAAGTTCAACTGAACAATGGGCTCGTACAGACGTGACAAGATGGACGATGGTTTAACTTTGCTCTCTTTGCTATCTTAAATGTTTCTTTTAAAACGTCTTGTATTGGGAAATAGTCTGAAAAGGTAAACTCCTTACTTACTGCGGTTTTCTGTTTGTTTGCTTGTTTGTTTGTTTGCTTCTTGTTGTTGTTTTTCTGGTATGTTCGGTGCTGTTCTGCAATGTTTGTAGTACTTGTATTGTCTGGTTGAAAGAAACTTTAATTTTTCCTTGAACCTGTTTATTCCTCTGCAATCCAAGTAAGCTAAGTTTGGTTCACTTATTTATTTATTTATTTCTGCATGTAGCCGGGAGTGATTGGCAACACTTGAACATGTTGGCTGCATGAAATATATCGGTTTATTATTTTGTTGTTGTTGTTGTTGTTGTTGTTGTTGTTGTTGTTGTTGTTGTTGTTGTTGTTGAAGTATTTGCTGTGTTTGTTTGTTATGTTGTCATCATTATCGTCTTCTTCATGTTTCTTGTTTTTGTTTTTGTCGTCTATGCTTTCTTTCGACGTTTTCTTTTTAATAAAATTTGGTTAAAATGTCTCAAAATATGCATCTATGGAGATCCTAATTTTAAAACATAAAAGAATTTGAACGCAACTGAGACCATTTTCCTTTCAGAATGCATACCAGTTTGCATCCCCAAAGCAAGGTGGGGGGAACAGAGAGCCCCCCTTCACAGCTGTGCACCTTGTACATCAATCAGCTTCATCCCCTCCCCCACCGGTCCCCCGACAGACTAAACTGAGACGAGTTGCCCAGAGCGGTTAGCCACGGGTCGCTCGGAGTGCGAATGACAAAAAGCCGTTTCTTAGGGCAGTGCAGGAAAGCGCTCACGAAGCACTCGGCGAGCGGCTTTGGTATATGCTTGCCCACCGCCCGCCGCGTTATCCAAGATGGCGGCGGTGTTTACACTGCGATGCCGTGTAGCGTGTTTCAATCTTCTCGGCGTGGTTTTCGACGTGACCCGAGGGATCCACCGCTTTTCAAGCTTCAGGGACTACCCCAGCTAAATTTCCCATCATAACTACATTCTGTCTGACGATTTCACTGACCGAATCGTCCACTAGTTTAAGAAGTACAACTTTTTTCATATCTCGCAGCAATCGTGCTTTCTTCGTCGCCATCGTGAAGCGATTTGCCTCGTTGTGAGCCCGTTGCATAGACCAATCCAGAGCGACTTTTCTCTGAGCGGGCTATTGTGATTCTGAGCAACGCATGGCAGTTCGCACCCTGTCTCTACACCACCAAGGAATGGCAAAACTAGCATTCTGCACAGGCCGGAAGGCATTGGTAAAGTGCACGGCGCATGCGCTCACAATAGCAACCAATCAGTGACAGGAATGATAGTTGGTGCGAGTCTGTTTAATTCACTGGGTGCACCAACACTAGCAACCAATCAGAGACAGGAATGATAGTTGGTGCGGAGCTTATATCCACCGCGTGCACCGACACTGGCAACCAATCAGAGAGAAGAATGATATTTTGTGCGGGCCGTTTGATTCACTGCCATCTGGTGGTCATCTCATTTTCCGCATGACCGCTCCCGGTGATGGATGGTCAGTGAGTTGATGATGCACGTGTCCAATAGATCGAACAGCTACTGGCTGAGTCACCCAGTCTGAGTGGTCAGTAAGGGTATGGACGCTTCACCGATGCTAGCTTTGCCGTAACAATGAAGAGCAAGTCGAAGAAGACTAATGTGAAGATAAATCGGGCTCTTAGGGAAAACAGATATGGGGTGACCACCCAAAAAGGCCACCCGTTAAAATGCTTATGGGAACTCCTAAATTACTTCAACGTTTGACTTCATATTTGGTGTTCATTGGCTTGACATGTGGGATGATAAGTTCACAACAACTTGTAAAGCCTCCCATTTAAATGCTAATAACTCCTAAATTACTTCAGCGATTTACTTTATATTTGGTGTACTATGGCTTGACATATGCACACCGTTTCAAGTGTGTACGTTAAAATAATGGTCTGACTTTTTTCGGAGACACTAGACCTACATACTTGAAACTGTGTGAAATTATCGTCCCGCCTCTCAAGCTAATGTACATCAAATATGAAGTAATTCGCTAAACACATGTGGGAGAAATTAGCATTTTAGATGGCAATAATTATTTGTTTTGGGTCACCAAACCGATTGACAAAGTAATAAAAACAAAACAAAGAATGTCAGTTCAGACATTCGATAAGCCCTAGTATCAAGACCAAAAATATGTCTCCTTATAGCTCAATCGTGCATGCCCCCTTTGACCTTGACATTGACGTGTCTCCTTATGGCTCAATCGTGCATGCACCTTTGACCTTGGCCTAGCGACAATGCTTTCCAGTCAAGTCAAGTCAAGACGTGAGTCAAGTCAAAAAAACAAACAAGTCGCGTAAGGCGAAATTAATACATTTAGTCAAGCTGTGGAACTCACAGAATGAAACTGAACGCACTGCATTTTTTCACAATGACCGTAGTCAGCCGCTTGTGCAAAACGGAGTGAAACTGACGAGCCTGTTTAGCGCGGTAGTGGTTTCGCTGTGCTGCATAGCACGCTTTTCTGTGCCTCTCTTCGTTTTAACTTTCTGAGCGTGTTTTTAATCCAAACATATCATATCTATATGTTTTTGGAATCAGAAACAGACAAGGAATAAGATGAAATTGTTTCTAAATCGATTTCGGAAATTTAATTTTGATTATTATTTTTACAGTTTTAATTTTCAGAGATTGTTTTTAATCCAAATATAACATATTTATATGTTTTTGGAATCAGGAAATGATGTAGAATAAGATGAACGTAAATGTGGATCGTTTTTTATAAAAAAAACTTATTACAATTTTCAGATTTTTAATGACCAAAGTCATTAACTAATGTTTAAACCACCAAGCTGAAATGCAATACCGACGTCCGGCCTTCGTCGAAGATTGCTTTACAAAAATGTCAATCAATTTGATTAAAAAATGAGGGTGTGACAGTGCCGCCTCAACTTGTACAAAAAGCCGGATATGACGTCATCAAAGACATTTATCGAAAAAATGAAGAAAAAAAACGTCTGGGAATATCATACCAAGGAACTCTCATGTAAAATTTCATAAAGATCGGTCCAGTAGTTTACTCTGAATCGCTCTACACACACACACACACACACACACACGCACACACACACACACACTCACACACACTCACACACACACACATACTGGTTTACACACACACATTTACATGTTTTGACACCGTTAAGTTGACTTTTTCCCCGTTAAGTTGACTTTTTTCACGGAAAGAGTGTTATCACACCATTGAAATGACACTCTTTCCGTCCTCTATAGGCGACGAAATAGGTCAAATTTTGTGCATTTTTTAGTGGAAAATGCTTCGATGCCGGAGCGGGTACTGGACCCAGTGCCGTTGTAGTGCAAGTGCACTACAAAGGCACTGCACCCAGTGCCGTTGTTGTGACGTCAAAACAACGGGGTGCGTCAAAACAATTTAGCTCCATTTTCAGGCCAAAGTCAAAACAACGCGGTCTTAACAAACACACACATACACTCACACACTCACACACACACACACACACACACACACACACACACACATACACCACGACCCTCGTCTCGATTCCCCCTCTATGTTAAAACATGTAGTCAAAACTTGACTAAATGTAAAAAACAATTAAGCGGACCGATGGACTAAAAACAAATTAGCACCGAGGATAGATTGTGTGTCTTGAGGAGAGCAAGAGCCAAGAGAGGACTCGGATTCCGATCGGTCGGAGGGAGAGAGAGAGAGAGAGAGAGAGAGAGAGAGAGAGAGAGAGAGAGAGAGAGAGAGAGAGAGAGAGAGAGAGAGAGAGAGAAGAGAGAGAGAGAGAGAGAGAGAGAGAGCGATAGAGAGAGACAGACAGACGGATACAGAGAGAGAGAGAGAGGGGGGGGGGAGAAGGAGAGAGATTAGACCATCAATCAGAACAGTCTCATTAGGGTGAGAGTGTCATTAGCGGGTTATGAGCTCAAAGCTGCAGAGCCTGACAAACCAAGCGAGAAGATCATTAACACTCCTCGGTACCAACACTTTTCTTCACACTGACGCTATGCCGCTAGTCAGACTATTAATGAACCGGTGTGTTTCTTTCTTTTTCTGTTCTTTTGAGGAATGGTTTTCGCTCAAGGTAAGTTTCGTAGTGCGTGAAAATCAGAAGAAAGAAAACGGGTGTTCTACTAGTGAAAATAGTTCAGATTTCACATGAAGACAAGACGTTGGGAAATAGTAAGCTCTTCGGGTTTGTATACATGTGTTGGAAAAGAGTACTAAAAATGCTCTTGCTTTTTGAATGAGTCAAACTTTCCCACGTGACTTTATTGGCCAGTCACTAGCGAGGGGTGTGTCGGGAACACGTGGACAAGGAGCAAGTGTAGACAGATTGCTTCATTAAAGCGAGAGTATTCCCTCTGTCACAGCCCATACACACCCGACAGAGTTATTTCTGGATTTTGTTTATTTGGAAAATGCGCTAACTTCCATAGAGTATACTTGTTTAACCTCCAAAACAAACAAACACAAACAAGAAAAAACAAGTCGCTTTTGGCGAAATAACAACATTAAGTCAAGCTGTCGAACTCACAGAATGAAACTGAACGCACTGCATTCTTTCCACCAAGACCGCATACTCGTAGTTTCGTCAGTCCACCGCAGTGAAATCGACAAGCCAGAATAGTGCGGTAATGGTCGCGCTGAGCAGGATAACACGCTTTTCTGTATCTCTATTCTTTTTAGCGTACTGAGTTTGTTTTTAATCCAATCTATATGTTTTTTGAATCAGGGACCGACAAGGAATAAAAAACGCTGGCGCTGGACCCGAGTACTCTTCAGACTGGCTCGCTCCCCCAGTATGAAAGTTTTTGTCTTGTGCACGTGGATTTAAAATTTTATTTTTTATTTTACACAATTAAAAAAATTATTAGAGTAAAATAAAACATTAAAACGTTCATAATAAACAATAGTAAACAAGAATTTAAAAAAAAATAAATAAATAAAAAAATAGACCGCCCATGCCGGGAATCGAACCCGGATCACTTATATTTAAAAAATAAAAAAAATAAAAAAAAATTATTTATTTATTTTACACAATTAAAAAAATTATTAGAGTGAAATAAAACATTAAAACGTTCATAATAAACAATAGTAAACAAGAATTAAAAAAAAAATAGACCGCCCATGCCGGGAATCGAACCCGGATCACTTTGGCCATAGACGGACGTGCTACGACAACTTTACTAGAGTTGTGCGCCTTGAATCACTGTGTGTATCTGTCGCTCTCTCTCTCTTTCAGTCTCACCGAGACCAAGCACTGTTTCTTTGCCGAGACCAAATCCCCACCAGCTGCGGCTGGCTTGCAAATCGTGCTTTTCTCGTCACTGCGTGACGTGTTCGGCTGAGGCCGCCCAAGTCTCCCCTTTAGTTCAGGCTGTTCGCAAAGCGACCAGCCTCCCACCGCAAAAACTCCCCCCGTTAAGAGTCGTTTTGGTGGAATATTTCGCATTTAGGTCCCAGGTAACATTATGAAGTTTTAATACGATCAATCGGACCTATTATCAAGTTAGTGTATCAACTTTTGAAAGAACTGCGCCCAGTAGTTTCCCAGCAATAAGCTGTTAAGTCGAGACAGACAGACAAACACACAGATACACACACAGACAGACACACAATTAAAGTCTGCTGGACCCTCCAACTGCGTACTCGGGGATAAGATGAAATTGTTTCTAAATCGATTTCGGACAATTAATTTTAATCATAATTTTCATATTTTTAATTTTCAGAGCTTGTTTGTAATCCAAATATAACATATGTATATGTTATTGGAATCAGAAAATGACGAAGAATAAGATGAAGATGTTTTTGGATCGTTTAAAAAAAATGTAATGACAAGTTTCCGATTTTTAATGATCAAATTCATTAATTATTTTTTAAGCCACGAAACTGAAATGCAATACCAAAGTCCGGTGTGATGATTTGGTTTGTGCGGCAGTCAGCATAAGCTAATCGAGACAGTGAATCTCCAAAGATTCTCTAGATAGTAAGCCGAGACTGTATTCGTCATAGTGACGTCACAATGTAAATGTCTATGACGTTATTTTCGTAACCTTGTCTCTTGTCTAGGAAACACGAAGGTGTGGAAAGTATTTCTTAACAACATAATATTATACCCTAGACCAACCGGTAAAATCGTCACATCCGGCCTTCGTCGAAAATTGCTTTGCAAAATTTTCAATCAATTTAATTAAATAATGAGGGTGTGACAGTGCCGCCTCAACTTTTACAACAAGCCGGAAATGACGTCATCAAAGACATTTATCGAAACATCGTCCGGGGATATCATTCCCAGGAACTCTCATGTAAAATTTCATAAAGATCGGTCCAGTAGTTCACACGGTCTGAATCGCTCTACACACACACAGACACACACACACACACAGACACACATACACCACGACCCTCGTCTCGATTCCCCCTCTATGTTAAAACATTTAGTCAAAACTTGACCAAATGTAAAAAAAAAAGATTAAAAAAAGAAGAAGAATCAAAGAACTGTCGACAAGTTGAGAAAAAGTGTTGGTGGGTTATTCGGATATTTGCTGGTTGGTTGTTTGTTGTTGCTGTAGTTTTTGTTTGATTGATTGATTGGTTGAATGTTTGATCGTACTCTGCTTTGTTTGTTGTTGGGCTTTCAACGCAATTTGCAATAGTTACTGACAGTTGCATAACCTTTGCGTTTGACTGAACAAGAAAACCCTACATTGGACTTCATCGGCCAGATGCTGATAACAAAAGAGCAAAGGCGGTACAGCACTTCACTGCACCAATGTTCGCAGCGATTAGAGAACAAGAAACCCCGTACTATCTCACACACACACACACACACACACACACACACACACACACACAGCTAAATCAGCTTGTCTAAATGCCAAGATGGAGAACAGATCAGAGAATGGCATTAGTTTTACTTTGTAATTATCCAGATTGAAACCAGAGACGGGAAGTAAATGAGGCGAGAAGTAGAAACTCTCTTGAGACCGAGAGTCGTTAATATTGTGTTTAGACGATCCTTAATCGTTGTTTTGAGACCGCTTTCGATCACCTCTGCTGCGCTGTTTCGCAATTACTGATATTGTCCCGTGTGAGATATCAAATGGGTTCCGCAGTGCAATATTTACGGTGGTTGCTTTTTCCTAGTTGTTGGAGTGTGTTGGTCTGAAAGTCAATTACTGGTATTATTATTGATGGTGCCTTTCCTGTTCACCTTTTGGAAGAAAATATCTTTGTTGTTCAAAGATTTTTTCAGTCATGCTGAAATAAATAAGATAACAGATTGATTGAGTTTTGACTGTTCTTGTTGTTTAAACTCTGGAGGGTCACACAGGACAGTTTGAGTTTGTTGTTGTTGTTTGTTGTTGTTTTGTTTGTGTTTGCTTGCTTGCTGTTGTTTTAATCTCAGTTCACTCGTAAAACTATTTGCATTAGGCCTAAAAAAAAAATAGGTGTGGTTACGGTAACCCGACCTACCCTATTTTTTGGGGCCGACCCTATAACTTTTTATTACATTTGTCAAAAAATACCAAAAAAAACCAAGTAAACGAGTGCAGAAAACGCAATGAAAGCGAAAGCGCCCGAGTCGCACACTTATTTCCCTGTCAAGTAGGTTTAAATTGTACACATTAGAAAAAAAAGTTTAAAAAAAAAATGATTGCCTACCTTCCTACCCTATTATTTTTTGGATATGTTACCGTAACCACACTTATTATTTTTTTTTGGCATTATGGAGAAGGTAACATAAAACATTCATGTGCCAAAAGAGAATCATACGTGTACCAGTCGTCACTTTGTGTGCATTTTACAGTTAGGCCAATCCCCATTCAGTATACTAATATTCGTAAGGTAGACTGCACGAATTAATTCAAAACATTGTCATAGAATAATAAGGTACTATTGAAAAAAAGGACAGCATTGTTTGCCAATTTACCTTCGGATTCGATAATGTAGAATTGTATTCTACATAAACATTTCACCACTTTCAGATTTTTTGGTTTTTTGGCGTTGTCTGCTATTCCAGGCATCTGTTCATGGCAAAGCCATACGGCCACCTGAAGACTGTTACCTGCATTTTCGTTCCCTACAGGTGTTCAAAAACAGCTTGAGCCATCTGAACATTGTGCGTGTTCGACTTGTGTTGTCAAGCATGTCGAGGGGAGTGTGTAACATCCATGTTACGTGTTCAATAACAAACCTTCCAACAACTGACCTTTTTTTTTATTCTGAGCGTTGGCAGTCTCTTTGTTTTTGGATGTTCTGATCTTCAATCAATTTACATTCAGACCTTCTAGATCAAGATCAAGATCATAAAGTAAGCACGTAAAATATCCAGTAATCCATGTCAAAGTTCGGTGGGTTACTGAAACACGAAATATCCAGCATGCATCTCCCGAAACCAGAGTATGGCTGCTTAAATGGTGGGGGGGGGGGGGGGGGCGGTTATACACGTAAAAGTCCACTCATGCAAAACACGAGTATACATGCGAGTTGCAGCCAAGGACAAAGACGGTGAAGAAGAAGACCAATTTAATCACGATTTATTTGTTCGGGATTTGACAGGGCATCCTTCCATCTGGACCCATACACAAATATATCTGCAGCCTGGATGCTCTCTGAGTGAGGGTGTTTTGCCGAATTTATTAACCGACACCTACGTTAATCTGCGAAATTAAATGATTCAATAATAACATGACACTTTACGGAAAGTATACAAGCTGTACATGTAGTGCTTTGGTACATATAATATACTGTGTCCGAATCGAAGGCTTTCTTTTATCCCAGGTAAAAAGCCTGACAGATATGATATGTCGAGATTCACTCGTAGAAATGTCACATGGTAGCAAGCTACCTTTAACGTAGCAGCTTGCCCCTCTTCACTGTACATCTTCAGTGATCATTTTGTAATCACACTTTCTGTGCCCTGATCAGAGGGGAAATTTACGAGGCTGTCTTTGCGGGCAAATCGCTTTCCACCCGCTAACTCGATGACAAGAACCGGAGCCCTACCCCCTTACGCAAACGATGTTACAGACACTGCCTAATGACTTTGTAAAAACCTCGAGAAAGCTCTGCCTTTGACAGCAATGAATTTGTTTGCGGGTTGGGGTGATAGAATTGTGTGTGTGTGTGTGTGTGTGTGTGTGTGTGTGTGTGTGTGTGGGGGGGTTAAGGCCTGTGTGGGTGCAGAGGGGGGTGGGGGGGGGGGGGTATCATCAGTCAAACGGGAAGAAAGCGAGGGACAAGAGGCATTGTCGAAGGCCTGTGGGACTAAGAGGGGCACACCTCTCTGCTACTGCTTTGTGATCACTTGGTGGGCTTTCCCGGTTTTTGAGTACTTTTCTATCACAAAGATAGTGTGCTTTAGTATGTTTGGCTATGGTACTATTCAGTGTTTCTGAAACACAAGTGCAAACAGCAGGTGATGGGAGGCTTCAAAGAAGATGATCTTCCAAGGGTTCGGGCCATTTGTTTCATACAAGAAATGTTCTGTATGTAGACTAAGATGGCAAAATACTGAAAACAATGAAAATGGCCAACCACACCTCCCCCCCCCCCCCCCCGCCCACCACACCTCTGCGTGTTCTGTACATCAAAAGGTGCAGTCGTTTAACCATGCGACCAACTAAAAGTCAAGTCAGAGGTGTGATATGATTTTCAATAACCTTTGAGTCCATTTGCACGCGTGTATGAGTATGTGCGTGCCTGTGTAGTGTGTGTGTGTGTATGTGTGTGTGTGTGTGACACAGTGTGTGTATGTGTCTGTGTGTGTGTGTGTGTGTGTGTGTGCGTGTGTGTGTATGTGTGACACAGTGTGTGATTGTGTGTGTGTGCGTGTGTGTGTGTGTGTGTGTGTGTGTGTGCGAGTTCGTGTGCTAGCCTTTGTAGTTCGTGTGTGTGTGTGTGCGTTTGCGTGAGTGCGTGCGTGCATGTGTATCTGTCGGTCTGTAAACTTGTGTCCAGTATGTGTGCGTGTGTTTTGTTTCTCACGGGACCTGCGAAAAACTGTACGAGTGCGTGACTGGTTTAGTTGTCAATGCCTCTGTTTTCCTCATTGCCATGAAAACTGCAACCATTTTATGTCCACGCCACTTCTCACCAACTTCCCTCAGCCCAGCACCAGTAAAAGCAGCGCCAAGCTCATTCTACAGAGCAAGGCATAAACTGTCAACACTCCATAAACTTCAAATGCAGCGCCGATAAGGAGAAAAAGGTACAGGCGGTTTTCAAAGCTCCGGGGATATAATATCGCTGTTTGTTTGGAAGCTGTGACGCCGCCGCGAAGCACTGAAACTCCAGTCTCGCATCTGGCGCCTCAACTCTGGAACGCTTTTATGCCCGATAATCGCGCCTCCGCAAATCTCGCGAGATTTGGTTCCGGAGCGAGATTTCCGTGTTGAAGAGACGGGTGTGGAAAGGTCAGGCGTTGGGTAAATAAATAGCCATGTAGTGTGCCGTGCGAAGGGGGGGTGGGGCTGGGGGAGGGGGGTTGATATGATGGATGACAATACGATGTCATAAACAATCGGATGTGTTCGTCTTGTCGACACTTCGGATAAGTTGGCGCTGTGTGGTCTTTTTTCTTGCATTTTCTTCTGGTTTAGCTGTTATTTTTGCTTCCCCGCTTGATGTGTTGGAGTGCTGCGTGCAATGACTCGAGGTGTATAAGTTTGAGGGGCCTGTGACCTGTCCCAAGTTGTCAGGTTCGAAGAGGGTCCAGCTGATTGGGGAGCATTGGGTACATGTCCTGGAAGGTAGAACGTTCGATAAAATATTGTCATTGTTATTGTTTAGCTGAATTATGACTTTTCTCATTTGTTCATACGTTTTTCCATTATTTTGCTGAATGGTGTTTTTGTTTTTTTAAACATGGTTTTATTTCTTTTTGGTACATATATCATTATGACATGACAACAACATCAGACATCAACATCAAATAACATCAGACATACAAGACCACGATATATGCATTTTGCTGAATGGTTAATGTTTTGTTTTTGCCTGCATTCTACGATTTTACAGTTGCAAATGGGTTCTTAGTGAGGTCATTAAAACGCAATTGCACTCTTTGGATCCTGTATGCATAGCTCTGCTCTGGTTCGTACCCCGGCCGGGTCATACCTAAGACTTTAAAATTGGCAATCTAGTGGCTGCTCCGCCTGGCGTCTGGCATTATGGGGTTAGTCAGTGCTAGGACTGGTCCGGTGTCAGAACAATGTGACCGTGGGTGAGACATGAAGCCTGTGCTGCGACTTCTGTCTTGTGTGTGGCGCACGTTATATGTCAAAGCAGCACCGCCCTGATATGGCCCTTCGTGGTCGGCTGGGCGTTTAGCAAACAAACAAACAAACAAACAAACAAACAAACAAACAAACAAACAAAAAAGCTCTGCTCTCTGGTACTTATTACTATTATTTATTAATGTTTGCTCCTGTTTTTCTTTCCATTGTTGATCAGTGATGTTTGCTTGTTTGATTGGTAGTCGTTTTCGTGTGTGGATTGATTCTTTGTTTGATTGATTGTGTGATTGTTTGGTTGGTTGGTTGGTTGGTTGGTTGGTTGGTTGGTTGTTTGATTGTTTGATTGGTTGGTTGGTTGGTTGGTTGGTTGGTTGGTTGGTTGGTTGTTTGGTTGGTTGGTTGTTTGGTTGTTTGGTTGGTTGGTTGTTTGGTTGGCTGGTTGTTTGGTTGTTTGATTGTTTGATTGGTTGGTTGGTTGGTTGGTTGGTTGTTTGATTGTTTGATTGATTGTTTGGTTGGTTGGTTGGTTGTTTGATTGTTTGATTGATTGATTGTTTGATTGTTTGGTTGGTTGGTTGGTTGGTTGGTTGTTTGATTGTTTGATTGATTGATTGTTTGATTGTTTGGTTGGTTGTTTGTTAAGAAAGGTAACATTTTGTTCCTGGCATGATATTGCCAGCTGACTTCTCACTTCATTGAACTCAAAAATACTGTGTCACATCTTTTGAGTCATGATCCCTTGTAGGCCAGAGGATTCTTCGCCTTTCTTCTTGCAATGTCAACTGCAACTGATGCTTTCGTCAAGGTCAAATAATAACAAATAGAAAAAAAATTAAAAAAATAAAAATACATACAAACAAGCACTCATTCTTTGACTTAAAAAAAATGGGATGCGCCTTCCCAAGCAAGAGAACCATTTGCACCCGTATACGTAAAAGCTCCCAGAATTACTTCCCTTCCGCACGGTGACCCCGGCTAAAGGTCGCACCACACAGGAGACTCTGCGCTAAAGAGCAGGTTGCATCTTCAAAGAGGACACCACAACGCACTTTGCAACGTCATTTCGTTGAGACTGCTGCCTGTGTGTTTGCAAAAACAGAGTCTCGGCGTGAGAGCATAGCAAATTAGTTTTTCTCCGCCGTTTGATGATACGGTGTGTGCAGGTACATTTCAGCATGCAGCACGGTCTAATTTTAATCATGTCTGTCGCCATCTCTGCTTGCGCGTGACCTTCAGCTGATGTAATGTGGCTGCGGCTAAATGTGTCACTTTTGAACGTGTAGTTAGTCGTACCAAACAAGCTCTTTGTTATTTCGCATTGTTATTTCTATTTTGCTTTGCAAAACAGTCTGCTTGTTATATTTTTTTCTTCTTAAAATAGCATGAAAAAGAAAGAACCAAGATCGCGATCTGATGTGTGATAAGTTCATTATTTATCATCTTCGCCCAATTTTTCAACCCTTCATTTTTTTTATGGGGAAAAAGGGGGGGGGGGGAGGCGGAAGAGACGGTGAGGGAGTGGTTGTGTTGGGGAGGGGGAAAAGGGAACGAGGGAGGGAGGTGGGGGTGTAGGGCGAGGGAGGGAGTAAACGTTATTGCAGGTATTTGACGGTTTTTTTCTGTTAATGTACATAAGTCTCACAGTAGAATGTTGTTGATACTCATATGGAGGAAAAGGGGGTGGGGAACAGGGGAATAAGTGCGGCGTAGGAAGGGGGGGGGGGGGCGGGGGGCGGGGGAGAGTATCAAAGGAGGAGAGGGGTTTTGGAGGATGAAGGGGGCGGAGGTAATTAATTTTATCTCGGCTGATTTCAATTTCCTTTTTCCTGCAACATTTAAAAGACTCATATCTCCGTGGCGTTTTTAAACAGAACATTATCTGATATCTGGCCAGGTAACCCGATACTGTTGTGAAGCGACGCACTATCTGATGTCCCTTAGGCACAAGAGATTTTTCATGGGCTCCTCAAAGCGAAGGCTGCATATCAAACACCCGCGAGTCTAGATCTTGGGTAATGTCTGCAACTTCTATCAGCACGGAATATTGACAAAACATACATTATGACATCGATAGTATCTCTCTGTGTACATGCGCTTGGCTTCATAGCGATGAAACAGATTTTGATCGGGAAAACAATTGACGAAATATTCATGATAAAACTGAAGGCATCATTCGATGAACAAGCAATATGATGGCAAATGTTTAAAATAAACGGAGTTTGGCCTGGAAAAGTAGTTATAACAAAAATTATGAAACTGAACGTATCTCTAATTTTAAACAAATAGCACACCCACATTATAAAACTGAACGAATCTTTCTGGTGTTAAAACTACAAGGTGTTTGATAAGATTTTGGTCAGAATATATAGACACAACATATATTATGAAATTGATATCATCTGTCTGCATCAGTGCATGCGGCAAACTGCACCGCTCTTAGGCTGAATTTGGTCTGAAAATATTGACAAAACATACACAGATATAACAGATTGTATCTTTCTGTGTAATCCCTGCAGGCTTTGGTATTCACAGTGATTAAAATGATTTGGTTTGGAAAATACTGATGAAAGCATACCTTACGAAACACAGTGATGGTATCTTTCTTTGCCCATGCGCCCAAGTTGAATGACTGTGATGTTCATGTTTAAAACTGAATTTTGTCAGCAGAGAATACCCGCAAGAAAAGTTTGAAGGGCACAGGTTCAGATGTAAACTGACTGTGATCACGACGCAACACGTCTGTTAGTAACAACACTGACTTTTCTACTGTTTCAAACCCCCAACCAAAGGAAAGCTTGGATTGAAAGCCAAACCAAACAAGAACATTCCAAATGGTAACCAACCCGCAGTGTTCGTCTTAGTTGACCGTATCATAATCTGCCCGTTGGTTCGTGGTTTTTTTTTAAATCCTGTGTTATATCTTTATTCTATTTTAAATCTGTATGCGTTTACGAGAGTGCTTTATTTTAGACTGTATGATCCGTGCTTTTTAATTCCCTGATACTGAAGTTCTGTGTGTGAAATGTTAAATTTTAATGTCAAAATTAATGCTTTTTGATAAGCGCTCTGAGATTGCTCTCTGGCGGTGAACAGAGCCATAGAAGAACGTTTTATTCAATTGTAGTCATACAAACAATCAAAGTCCTCTTGGGTCAAATTAGCCCACAGGGGACATTCCGCTATGATTCTTCCCTGTAAGAATCTGCCCATGGCGTGACCACGTACGTGACTTAGCACACGTGCCACGTGACCTATGCAGAACCAACCTCAAAGGCGCAAAGATCTCACGACAGCCGTAGTTTCGTACTCGTAGAGTTGCGGAGAGCAGATGTTCATGGGCCCGGTGTGGGTATCTCCGGGTGTACACATGCGCCCTGCACATGCCACAGGTGGGGAAGCGATTTCACGAGAAGATGGGGCAGAGCTTAGTGCAGGGGGCCAGCCGCGAGTGAATGTTGTGAAACCTTTTAATTTCATCGTACGCCAAGGCTTGAGAGTTTGAAAATAAACTGGGTGGCTGGGAAAGAACGAGGGTAGCTCTGTGCGTGTGTGATCTTGGCTTTCTATCGTAAAAGCATGTGTGTACGAAGCACGCTGTGAAATAAGTGTTTTTACACTGCTTATTTTAAACTTTATTATCTTACCTTAAATGTACACCTAATTATTATCAGCATGTAATTTGCCGGCTATATCGTGTGTGCGACCTGTTCAGATTAACCATGCAACAAAACAACTCCTCACTCAGAGTTGAGGTGGTGGTCACGGTGGTGGCGGTTGTGGTGGTGGTGGTGATGGTAATCCGAATAGACTATAACATCGAGAACAAAAAGGCTTTCAAGATCAGCTTGTAAAAGAAGGCTTGTCAGGTCCTCTGTAACATAGGAAGAGTCAGACATCCATACATACACAGATCGACACACAGACAGAGAATGAGACCGGAGAAACAGCAATAATCTGCAAGAAGACCCTAGAGACGAACGTCACATTTTATTTTTCATAACCCGCAACTTCAGTACGCAGCCCCGGGAGATGTAATGATACTAAACAGACTCACTATGTGACACTCACGTCTTTGACGACCCATGTTTATGGCGAAAGTTTTCCGCTCAGTTTCTTATAGATCTCACTTGTCAAGTTTTTACTGTTCCCAACGCTAGACGCAAAGGTCTAACTGGTCTAACGTCGCGTAGACACGGTATTCTCTAGCAAATCCACCATTAATGAAACTCATCAGGAGAGGCGGCATAAACCCTCGCACTCCGACACTCTAACAAACTCTCATCTTGATTTCTGGTCCGGGCCGACTGAAGTAGTTACAGCTAAGTCAGTCGCTCGTAGTCTCGCATCAACAAGTCCCGCATCTCGTCATGCAAATACCGCCACTGTTGCGTCCCTTTCATTAGCGCTCTTCGGCGGCAGAAGTCACAAAACAGCAATCCAAAATGGCGAGTCATCATGAAGGGAATAGAGCGGCGGCAGGGGGCACGACCCGACACTGTGAGTTACAATCCCCGAGGTTACTAGACGGACAATGCCGTAAAACTGTTTGGCGGAAACGGATCGAACTCCGGCATATATATCACCGCTAATGGCCATCGTTTGCGATAAGTCGTAAAACGCCGACGGGCGGTGGGGTTGTGTGACTCACAGTCACTAGTAGCCCTACGCTTGCACTGTTCTGCCGTTCAATGTTGCTTTCTGTCAAAGTTTCTGCTGGAAAGAAAGTATCCAGACAATCGGTACACAGAGAGGATCAAGTTATTGACAGTTCCGCCCTCAAAAACTGACTGCGTTTAAAAACTTGGAAGCCGGCTCTAATCAAAGTGTGTTTAGACTGAAGGGATCATTGGTTTTAGTAAATAAAGAGAGAGAATATATATTTATCAGGAGGTATTCAATTGTGCGTGTCTTTCCAGGATACGCTTATAGATTGTTATTGGTCCACACATGTAGATTAAGTTGTAGTGCCAAAAAATAGATGATCGAACAAGACAGTGTTGAACCAAACAATGTTTGTAAGACTTCAGAGACTACGAATCCTGAACAAGTTGAACTCAAGGTCGATCATGTTTTCAATCTCCACTGGTCGGTTTCCAGGATTCGGTCAACTGCCGTTGAACGATTAAAATGCAGTAATCCGACAAAATCGGGTTTCATGAAAATGAGTTCAGTCTGCCGAATGTGCCTCTACGCAAAGGGAGTTGCCCGATTACAGTGATGCCATCCCCCAGCACCGCGTGGGGACTGCCACAGTCGGGCTACGAAGTGGAGGTCCGACTGACAGTGTGACACCGACTCCTGGGTTGAGGTGCACGAAGCTAAATTGGGTGCCACCAAAGTCGGTTGGAGCAAGCCATTGGTTGAAATCACCACAAATCTCAATGTCAAAAAATCAGACCCCGCGGCTAGCTCCCACACTCTTAGGTGGCACCCTCTTTCGCTTCGTGTACCTCGGCCGCTCAGTCATCAGTCGCATCCACTTCGCCAACCAGGATGTTAAAACATCGGTCTATACGAGCTCCTGTTCATTGCCAGTCACAGGCATTTGGGATACACAAAAATACCATCACAAAAAAGAAGCTATTTCAAAAGCTAAAATACTAAACCCAATGTTAACCAAAATCGATCTGACTCGAAACGCCTGTGACTGCTTGGCTATGTACAGGATTCTACCCTGGTTGACCTCCCGAAAAGCGTGAGTAGTGATATTGACAAGCAGACGACACGAGGGGGAGAAATATGGTTCATACATCACGCACAATGGGCAGGGGGAAGAGCAACAAATGGCAACACATAGAACACGGAGAGATCGCCTGGAAGACAGGGTAGAGATTGCGGGGATAGCGACCGAATACTAAGTACGGAATCGAAACAAAGATGGCGTCATTTTTCTTGTCTCAGACTCGTGGACGTCAACCCGGACAAGGACGGGCGCAATGGCTTGGTGGTAAGACGCCGGCCTCCAAAGCGGAAGGTCGTGGGTTCTAATCCCGGCCGCGCCTGGTGGGTTAAGGTGGAGATTTTTCCGATCTCCCAGGTCAACTTATGTGCAGACCTGCTAGTGCCTTATCCCCCTTCGTGTGTACACGCAAGCACAAGACCAAGTGCGCACGGAAAAGATTCTGTAATCCATGTCAGAGTTCGGTGGGTTATAGAAACACGACAATACCCAGCTTGTTTCCTTCGAAACGGCGTGTGGCTGCCGTGAGGACAAAACGGTTGTTACACCAACAGTATGATACGAGAAAAATGACGTCATTATTGTCCGAGTTCCGTACTGAGTATTCGTTCGTTCTCTTTCATAACCTTTCTTGTTCCAGTGTACAACCAAAAGAAAAAAGGGGAAGGGAACTTGGGAAGACATTATTTTCCGTAAACTAATAGAGGCTTTCTTGCTGATTGGTGGGAAAGATTTGAGTGGTGGCTAAAACTAAGAGAGGACGGAGAGATACTTCGGCAGTGAATCGGTTCCAGGTTTACTGCGTTGTACAAAACTGAGATTTGAAGTAGGATTTTCTAAATGTCTTTTTCAATCATGGAAAGTTGTATGGTTATCTCAGAATTTGTTTCCAAAAATGTAGGATACACAAATGCTATGAAATGTTGTGTTGCGAGGAAAAGCATTTTGTTTCACGACGTAGTTTATTCAAAGATAAGGGGGTGGGGGATCTTAAATTAAACAGATGATTGTGGGTGGAGAAAAAAACCCGTGCAGTAATTTTTAAATCTGAAAGTAGAAGGCAGCACATGTTTTTATTAACAACCAAAAATGCACACAGACACGCGCGCACACACACACACACACACACACACACACACACACACACACACACACACACACACACACACACACACACACACAAACACACTCACACACACACACATACAACCGTTCTCTCTCTCCCACTCCCCCCCCCTCCTCTCTCTCGAGCTCTAACCTAATTTAAGAAGCAATTTCTTTCCTTTTCCCCCGCTCTTTCCTATCTCTTCGCTGCACGGGACATTGGCTGCTGCCGGCGGCCATTTTAAATACCCGATGATTGCCGTGTGTCGGAGATGTCGTACACGCCGCAGATTTAGCATCGTGTTTGTGGCACCGGTGTCGTAAAAAAGCGCCGTAAATAACGCCGGGGGTCTTTCACTTCCAACTTTTGGAAAACCGCGTGATTTGAAACATTCAAACGCAACTCGCGATCTTCTGTGGGGAGAGTGTTGAGAAAAAAAGGTCTTGGAAACATGTTGGTTTCCGCTGGTTCAGTTCCAGTGCAAAGAAATGTTGGACAGAGAGCAAAGGATGAAAGAAGACATAGATATCTCTCTCTCTCTCTCTCTCTCTCTCTCTCTCTCTCTCTCTCTCTCTCTCTCTCTCTCTCTCTCTCTCTCTCTCTCTCTCTCTCTCTCTCTCTCTCTCTTTCTGCCACTTTTTTTACTTGTTGTTTGTTTATCTGGAACGTCTTGAAAAGTTATGCGCGAGGCGCTGACATACTTATTGTCTACGCAATAATTTTATTTGCGTTTCATAGCAAAGCACTTTGGGCTCAACCGCAGAGTGTTTTATAGATTCTTTTTCAGTCTGCCGAAGACTCATTTTCATGGCAGACACTCGTGGGAATATATAGGAAGGAAATATAGACTTTTTCCTGCCCAGTACTTCTTCAGTAAAAATGCGTATAGTTGACAGGTCTATATAGATTGACTTGCGGAGTTTTTCAGTAATAAGACATGCCCACTAGCGTCAAGTGCATGAATTATTTTGCAACAAAATAATAACGCTTTACACTCTTAATAAAAGGGTTCCACTTTTGAGCATTTTTCTGTAACAAGTTTTTTTGTAACACTTAGTTACATAGTACATAGATCTCCTGGCAAAAGTAGCACACATGGTGTTCACTCGTGTTCAAATTAAAGGCACAGTCAGCCTCCCGTAAACCATCACATACACTGTCAGGCTTTTACACACAGTACACACATCTTTTCATTTAAATACTCACCGCTTGAGAACATCCTAAGTGCCCTCCGTAAAGAGCGAGCAATTTTCAAAGAATTTATTTTTGCGTGGTTTTTCTTACCCATGAGCCATCGTGAACCCGTGTGATCCAGTTTCCTTTTTTTCACAATTTAGTCGTCAGTTTGTGATTTCAATGCGACTCGCTGTAAGCTTATCCGCAATAACACGCTATTGTGTACCTCTGAATCTAAAACGCAACAAACGGCTGCGAGTCACACGAACTAGAGCGGTGGCGGTTGACCGTTCAGAGGAACTGGCACTATGCAGAACCGTCGTCTGCTACGAGAAAGACGTTTTGCGTGACACGTTTCCGGGCTTTTCTTTTTTTAAACACCTAGGATCTTCTCAAGCGGTGAGTGTTTAAACGAAAGGGTGTTTGTACTGTGTGTAAAAGCCTGACAGTATCTGTGATGGTTTACGGGAGGCTTACTGTGCCTTTAACATTTGTGAACACTATGAGTGTATCATGTCTTTTGTCAGTATAACTATGCACTATCTCACAAAGTTTTCAAAACTTGTCACAGAAATGTGTTATTAAGTGGAACTACTTTCATAATTGGCCAGATGCCGGTTTGATATCTGCAGTGCCTGTTCGTTACTCCCACTGACTGACCGATGGATGTGCTGGTCAAATATTAGTGTTTAGTGTTGTGAAAAACTGTTTATCATTATAATCAGATACAGCATGGGGGACTTTGTGTCAAGGAAAGCAAACATCATTGTTTATATCTACATAATTATATGAAGGTCTATGAAAGCAACAATCAAGTTTATATCTACATATATGAAGGTCTATATTTCTTTCATCTCGTGTGTACCTACCTTATCTTTGTTCCTGCACTTCTGGCATTGTCCCCCTACTTAGCAAGAAGCTGAGGAGAACGCACATGACATTAACAGTTACTTTCGTATCTCCCCTTTTTTTGTTACACCTTCTCTTCTCTTCCCGTTCAAGTTGTTCTCCTTTTGATACCTGCGGATCGGACTCTTCGATGTAGCGAAGGCCTTTGATGCTAAAAGCTGTCGTTTGCCAGCTTCCCTCGCTTGCTTTCTCCCCCCGTGTGCTGTGAAAACAGACGTTTATTGCTTTATTCCTCGGGCCAACATCAGCTGTGGCTACCTGGCTGCACACCCCTGCCCACATTGTCTGTGTCAGGACGCGTAGGAAGACACTCAGATAAGGTTCGGCCCGTAACCTCTGCCCTGGAACCCGCCTTTTAGACTCGCACAAGTCTGAGAGAATTATGCAGGTCTTAGAAAAGGGTGTTTCAACACACGCAGGATTTTAAATTCAGAAAAATGGGGATCCTTAAAGAAGGATGCTCTCTTTAAAGGGGGTTAAGCAGGGGATGGAGGGGGAGAGGATGTCTCCTGTAAGGTTGAATGCAGACATCGATATAAGCAGAATTCTCGGGGGGGGGGGGGGGGGGGGGCTTATAGTATTACGGGATTCATCAGACATAAAGTTCAGGGAAGTATATCATAGCTATTGTTTTGAAGTTCAATCAGTAAATGATAATGTACAAGAACTAATCAATGCCGGCCAAGATGTCTATGCAACCTCCTTTTGAATGTATTTCACATTCTTGAATTGCAACTTACACCCCAAAAAGAAGGTATTGCCAACGACTGCGGAGTACACACAGCCTCTCATATGGCCTGACGATCGCAGCTGGGCTGAGATGCACGAAGCGAAACTGGGTGCCAACCAACCGGGTGAGAACTAGCCGCTGGGTCTGATTGGCTGAAACCACAACAACTCCCAATTTCAACAAAACTGACCCCACGGCTGCGCATCACCCATTTTGGTGGCACCCAGTTTCGCGTCGTGCACCAGCCTCGGCCCTGGACCCCGCAGTTCCTACGCCTCCATATTGTCTCTCCTCACAGCGCTTTTTGCCTGCATCTTGGCCTGAGAATTGACACCACGTGTTAACACATGGCTACCATTTCTCCCGATCGGCGCGAAGTCAAAGATTTATCGAGGTGTTCGGGGAACATCACAAGCCGCGAAATAACAGAGAGATAAAGGGGAATGTGACGGAGTCTGTGTGCGTATGTCTATTGTTATAGATGGTTGGTTCCTTGGTCAATGTTTGCGAGAGGGTTGGGTTCCTGTAAGAGGTTTTAAAGAGATGTTAGCCTGGCTATGTTTTGTGGAATACAGTGGTGGAGGAGTGTACTATAATTATGTAAGTATGTTGTAATAATGTTCTTCGAGATCAGCAAATATTCGATTTTTATTATCATTATCGTCGTCGTCGCACTCGTCGATATCATCAGCAACATCAGCATCCTACGTGTACAAGTTCGCACACGTACACTTATACACGTGCATATTACTCAAAATCACTCACTGAGACGTCTTCGAACACTCTCTCACACACACACACACACACACACACACACACACACTGAGGCACACACACGCACGCACGCACACACACACGCACACACACACACACACACACACTAACACACAAACAACACGTACACGTACACTAATACACGTGCATATTACTCAAAATCACTCACTGAGACGTCTTCGAACACTCTCACACACACACACACACACTGAGGCACACGGCGCACGCACACACACACACACATACACACACACACACACACACTCACTAACACACAAACAACACAACTAAAACACATCTGCTCTCTCTATCTCTGTCTCCCATTCCCACCCATACCCCACCCCATCCCCTTCTCTCTCCCTCTCTCCCACTCTCTCTCACCCCCCCCCTCTCTCTCTCTCTCTCTCTCTTTTTCGCTCTCTCTCTCTATGCACACTACATCCCAACAGCAAGCCAGGCCAAAAAGCGCTGAGTACCAACACAGTCAGAAGACTGGGAGTGTGATGAGTTTGGCAGAGACATTTCAATGGGTCATTTACTCGACACACCACACTGCTATTAGGTTAGCTCCCTTGGCCTGACTAACGGCTCTCTCTCTCTCTCTCTCTCTCTCTCTCTCTCTCTCTCTCTCTCTCTCTCTCTCTCTCTCTCTCTCTCTCTCTCTCTCTCTCTCTCTCTCTCTCTCTCTCTCTCTCCATCTCTCTTTGCTTGTGTGTGTGCTTTTTTTTCTCTTTTTCTTTTTTTATATTTAGTCAAGTTTTGACTAAATATTTTAACATCGAGGGGGAATCGAAACGAGGGTCGTGGTGTATGTGCGTGCGTGCGTGCGTGTGTGTGTGTGTGTGTGTGTGTGTAGAGCGATTCAGACTAAACTACTGGACCGATCTTTATGAAATTTGACATGAGAGTTCCTGGGTATGAAATCCCCGAACGTTTTTTTCAGTTTTTTGATAAATGTCTTTGATGACGTCATATCCGGCTTTTCGTGAAAGTTGAGGCGGCACTGTCACGCCCTCATTTTTCAACCAAATTGGTTGAAATTTTGGTCAAGTAATCTTCGACGAAGCCCGGGGTTCGGTATTGCATTTCAGCTTGGTGGCTTAAAAATTAATTAATGACTTTGGTCATTAAAAATCGGAAAATTGTAAAAAAAAATAAAAATTTATAAAACGATCCAAATTTACGTTTATCTTCTTCTTCTTCTTGGCGTTCGCAGAGGTTACACAATCAGTCCAGCACTGGTGATAAGCTACGTTTATCTTATTCTCCATCATTTGCTGATTCCAAAAACATATAAATATGTTATATTCGGATTAAAAACAAGCTCTGAAAATTAAATATATAAAAATTATTATTAAAATTAAATTGTCCAAATCAATTTAAAAACACTTTCATCTTATTCCTTGTCGGTTCCTGATTCCAAAAACATATAGATATGATATGTTTGGATTAAAAACACGCTCAGAAAGTTAAAACAAAGAGAGGTACAGAAAAGCGTGCTATCCTTCTTAGCGCAACTACTACCCCGCTCTTCTTGTCAATTTCACTGCCTTTGCCAAGAGCGGTGGACTGACGATGCTACGAGTATACGGTCTTGCTGAAAAATGGCAGCTACTTGACTAAATATTGTATTTTCGCCTTACGCGACTTTATTTCCTCTTTTTATATTTAGTCAAGTTTTGACTAAATATTTTAACGTAGAGGGGGGAATCGAGACGAGGGTCGTGGTGTATGTGTGTGTGTGTGTGTGTGTGTGTGTGTCTGTCTGTGTGTGTGTGTAGAGCGATTCAGACTAAACTACTGGACCGATCTTTATGAAATTTGACATGAGAGTTCCTGGGTATGAAATCCCCGAACGTTTTTTTCATTTTTTGACTCACATGCGAAGCAAAAGTGAGTCTATGTACTCACCCGAGTCGTCCGTCCGTCCGTCCGTCCGTCCGGACGTCCGGACGTCCGTCCGTCCGTCCGGAAAACTTTAACGTTGGATATTTCTTGGACACTATTCAGTCTATCAGTACCAAATTTGGCAAGATGGTGTATGATGACAAGGCCCCAAAAAACATACATAGCATCTTGACCTTGCTTCAAGGTCAAGGTCGCAGGGGCCATAAATGTTGCCTAAAAAACAGCTATTTTTCATATTTTTCCCATTTTCTCTGAAGTTTTTGAGATTGAATACCTCACCTATATATGATATATAGGGCAAAGTAAGCCCCATCTTTTGATACCAGTTTGGTTTACCTTGCTTCAAGGTCAAGGTCACAGGAGCTCTTCAAAGTTGGATTGTATACATATTTTGAAGTGACCTTGACCCTGAACTATGGAAGATAACTGTTTCAAACTTAAAAATTATGTGGGGCACATGTTATGCTTTCATCATGAGACACATTCGGTCACATATGATCAAGGTCAAGGTCACTTTGACCCTTATGAAATGTGACCAAAATAAGGTAGTGAACCACTAAAAGTGACCATATCTCATGGTAGAAAGAGCCAATAAGCACCATTGTACTTCCTATGTCTTGAATTAACAGCTTTGTGTTGCATGACCTTGGATGACCTTGACCTTGGGTCAAGGTCACATGTATTTTGGTAGGAAAAATGTGTAAAGCATGTGAGTCGTATGGGCTTTGCCCTTCTTGTTTGATAAATGTCTTTGATGACGTCATATCCGGCTTTTCGTGAAAGTTGAGGCGGCACTGTCACGCCCTCATTTTTCAACCAAATTGGTTGAAATTTTGGTCAAGTAATCTTCGACGAAGCCCGGGATTCGGTATTGCATTTCAGCTTGGTGGCTTAAAAATTAATTAATGACTTTGGTCATTAAAAATCGGAAAATTGTAAAAAAAAATAAAAATTTATAAAACGATCCAAATTTGCGTTTATCTTATTCTCCATCATTTGCTGATTCCAAAAACATATAAATATGTTATATTCGGATTAAAAACAAGCTCTGAAAATTAAATATATAAAAATTATTATCAAAATTAAATTGTCCAAATCAATTTAAAAACACTTTCATCTTATTCCCTGTCGGTTCCTGATTCCAAAAACATATAGATATGATATGTTTGGATTAAAAACACGCTCAGAAAGTTAAAACAAAGAGAGGTACAGAAAAGCGTGCTATCCTTCTTAGCGCAACTACTACCCCGCTCTTCTTGTCAATTTCACTGCCTTTGCCATGAGCGGTGGCCTGACGATGCTACGAGTAAAATGGCATTGCGTTCAGTTTCATTCTGTGAGTTCGACAGCTACTTGACTAAATATTGTATTTTCGCCTTACGCGACTTGTTTCCTTCTCTTTTTTTATGTGAATTTTCGTGTACAAATATAATTATATATATGTGTGGTTAGAGTTGTCCCTCTCTGGGCGAGGGCTGGTTGAAAAAAAGCTCGTCCTTATTGCTTTATGCCACAACCCTCGTATAATAAAATTTGACCTGATTTGATTTGATTTGATTTGATTTGATTTGATCTCTCTCTCTCTCTCTCTCTCTCTCTCTCTCTCTCTCTCTCTCTCTCTCTCTCTCTCTCTCTCTCTCTCTTTCTCTCTCTCTTCCTCTCTCACTCTCTCTCTCTCTCTTTTCCTCTCTCTCTCTCTCTCCCTCTCTCTCTCTCACACACACACACACACACGCACACACACACGCACACACACTGACACACACACACACCAACGACCCAGGAAACACACACACACTAACAGACAGTACAGGGCGGAAAGGGGACAGAGTAGGAATATGGCTGAGTCACGGACCAAAGATGCAGTGACGGGGGGCGGGCGGGGGGGGGGGGGGGGCTATATGTTTAATGACAGCAGAGTGATGCTAATCATACGGTTCCACTGTATCCCCCTGTGACATCCTTTTCTCTGCACACCGATCCTAACACAGCAACAGGGGCTTGATACTATTTAACACTACAAAATCTGTCAATCATCAAACAACGAGTTTTGAGACGATTCACTTGCATGAAATGTTATGCACTTCGCAAAGCACTAAGAAAGTGAAGCTTCTGCCATCGAGTCAAAGTTACTGACCGAGTTGCAAGGTGATCTAGTCATTTTTATGTAATGATATCAGATTACTCAAGGCACCAGCTAAGTTATAGATTCAGAAATGCATATTAGACAGCAAACGGTTTTGTTAATTCCATATGTTTAGTCATTTTGTTATTAGAGCATTGAATTGATTTATAGTGGATGCACTCTCTCGATCTCTCTCAGTCTCTCAGTCTCTCTCTCTCTCTCTCTCTCTCTCTCTCTCTCTCTCTCTCTCTCTCTCTCTCTCTCTCTCTCTCTCTCTCTCTCTCTCTCTCTCTCTCTCTCTCTGTATTTAATTGTCCTTTTTTTCTGTACCATTGTTGCCATAGTTTTTGTTGTCATTGTTGTTGTTTTCATTGGTTGAAATATCATGCATTTACAATATCGTCCGCCACATTACTCGTTTATTTCCAAGAGCACATTTGTGACCCTCCACCACGAAATGAGTCGCATGTCACCTCGCGCGGTTCTGCGCTAGGCTTAATATAAGTCCGGAGAGTGTCTTGTAACAGTGTGAGGGTCACCTTAGTCACAGGCTTATAACTCAAACAGTTTTCGCACTTTTCTAAAACGGGTTTCACCACTGGATAGAGCATAAAAAACTCTTTAGGAAAATGTAAAAATATGAAAATCCTGCAAATTTGACATGCGACTCATTTCGTGGTGGAGGGTCACATTTATAAGTTTATCTGGTTGTGCTCCTTTATTATAACATACAATTATGGCTTTGTATTTATGCAAATGAATAACAAAAACATGTTTCAACTCAAGGCACCAGCTAAAGAAGCAACGCGACTTGACATAAATATCAGGAACACTCATTTAATTGTGCGATGTCTGAGACTGATAAAAACAAGAACAAACGCACCAAAACTCTGTATGAGGTCAAAACTTAAAACCCATTCTGTGGACGTGAAATATCGATCATTGCATGCTGCTAGCGACATCAATACTATTTACAAAACTCTCTCTCTCTCTCTCTCTCTCTCTCTCTCTCTCTCTCTCTCTCTCTCTCTCTCTCTCTCTCTCTCTCTCTCTCTCTTCTTTCGCTCCAGGTCCCTGTGTGCCTTGTGTCCCAACAAAAAAGACTTTCTCAAAGCCAGGGGGGGACAAGCAAAGCGTTAAGCAAGGGGCATAACTCTGCTAGTGGCGGGCATTTTACGAGCAGGCCAGCGACTCAGCAGTTGACGAGAAAAGAAGACCGTAAGTCAGGGTGGCGTTTGATGTGACAAGTCAAAAGGTAACACCCCCATCCCACACCGACATCCTCCATTCCCGCTTCGCATAAACTCACATTATTTTCTCAAAGTTATTTTTGATGAAAGGCGGTCCTGGGCTGCCTGATTCGAGACCTCAACAAAGAAGTTGAAGGAAACGTTGTCGTTGCCGAGCTGCTGCAGGTTGAGGAAGACGACTACGATGATGACGATGATGAGTATGATCTTGATGATGGCGTTGATGGCGTTGATGAGAATGTTGCTGCTACTGCTGCTGCTGACGACGACGACGACGACGACGACGATGATGATGATGATGATGATGATAATGGTGAGAATGCTGCTGCTGTTGAAGCTGCTGCTGCTGATGATGATGATGTTGATGACAATTATGGTGATGATGATGACTACGACGACGATGATGGTTATGATAACATTTACTCGACGATTGCGACAACAAAACTTACAACGAGGATATTTTTATATTTATTTTATTCTCTTTATTTATATAGCGCCTTATCCGAAGTTCAAAGCGCTTTATGCCGTGTGAGATGGAATTTTTTACACAATATATCACGCATTCACATCGACCAGCAAACCTCAAGCCTGTTAGGCGAATGTTCACCTTTCGCGGCCTTTATTCCAAGTCACACGGGTATTTGATGGACATTTTTATCTATGCCTATACAATTTTGCCAGGAAAGACCCTTTTGTCAATCGTGGGATCTTTAACGTGCACACCCCAATATAGTGTACACGAAGGGACCTCGGTTTTTCGTCTCATCCGAAAGACTAGCACTTGAACCCACCATCTAGGTTAGGAAAGGGGGGAGAAAATAGCGGCCCGACCCAGGGTCGAACACGCAACCTCTCGATTCCGAGCGCAAGTGCGTTACCACTCGGCCACCCAGTCCTGATACTGACGATGACGAAGAAGACCACGACGATGATGGAAAAAATAAACCTGTTTTGTTTTCTTTGTTTCTTTCTTTCTTTGTTTAGAACGCAAAGAAAAGATTCACCTCGTTTTTTAAAGCGCCTAAGGTATTTATTCTCCCTCATTTGCATGTATCTTCACCGGCGTTGCTTTTAATAAAAGCCCCGTTCGTCCCATATCCATTGCTGCTGTGTCAAACCACGACCTGTTGATCTAAACATCGTCTTGCTTCACCTGTGATGCTCGTTCCGCAGATAACCGCTCTGATTCAATTCATGTCGAGGTGAAAATCTAAATAAAACGAAATTCAATCCCTCAAATTAAAAAAAATAACAGAAACACCCCCCCTCCAAAAAAAAAAAAAAATCAAAAAAAATCTGAAGGACTCAAATAAAGTGCCTCGTATTCAGGCTATCATTTATCTAAGCGATATTCAAGCTAGGGTGCGTCGGCGAACGATAAGCATTCGTAATGGTGAGTTTTATTGGCCGGGGGGAGCAAAGGGACGTAAAAAGTGACACGTTTATGCAAACGTGCCCATTGTTGCGTGTCCTGCGTGTATGGCTGGCAAAACAAGCCAAAAACAGCCCTAGTGTTGTTGGGGTCAGAGCCTCGCTTTCGTACTTTATGTCCTCGTTTGTCTCTCGAAGCCATGAAATGTCACTGTGGGAATTACGTTGGTGGGGGCGCCAACAGGTGGAGGGAGAGGTGAAAGAAATGAAGAGTTTTTGTATGTCTGACATACTTGTTATTGTTTTCTTCTTGTTCTTGTTCTTGTTGTTCTTGTTCTTCTTGTTCTTCTTGATCTTGTTATTCTTGTTCTTGTTGTTCTTGTTCTTCTTGATCTTGTTATTCTTGTTGTTCTTGTTCTTGTTCTTGTTCTTGTTTTTCTTCTTATGAGGATATACGAGAGAACTTTACATAACGTTCTTGTTCTTGTTATTGTTCTTCTTGTTCTTGTTCTTCTTCTTATGAGGACATACGAGAGAACTTTACATAACGTTCTTGTTCTTGTTCTTCTTGTTCTTGTTCTTCTTCTTATGAGGACATACGACAGAACTTCACATAACGTTCTTGTTCTTGTTCTTCTTGTTCTTGTTCTTCTTGTTCTTGTTCTTGTTCTTCTTCTTATGAGGACATACGAGAGCACTTTACATAGCGTTCTTGTTCTTGTTCTTGTTCTTCTTCTTCTTCTTCTTGTTCTTCTTCTTATGATGTCATACGAGAGAACGTTACATAACGTTCTTGTTCTTGTTCTTCTTGTTCTTGTTCTTCTTCTTATGAGGACATACGAGAGAACTTTACATAACGTTCTTGTTCTTCTTGTTTTTGTTCTTCTTCTTATGAGGACATACGAGAGAACTTTACATTACGTTCTTGTTCTTGTTCTTCTTGTTCTTCTTGTTCTTCTTGTTGTTGTTGTTGTTCTTCTTCTTCTTCTTCTTCTTCTTCTTCTTTTTCTTCTTCTTCTTCTTGTTCTTGTTCTTGTTCTTCTTGTTCTTCTTGTTCTTCTTGTTGTTGTTGTTGTTCTTCTTCTTCTTCTTCTTCTTCTTCTTCTTTTTCTTCTTCTTCTTCTTCTTCTTCTTCTTCTTCTCTGTTAGGACATAAGAGAGAGCTTTACATAACGTTGATATTGTCATCCTTCTTTGACAAAATGAATGTTATATAAAAAAAAATTAAAAACAATAACAATGATATTTCAATCTATAGGAATGTTAAAATCAAAGGTAAGTTATCCTTCAGAAATAACATGACCACTGAGGTAGATGTAAACGAGAAACCAAATACATGTATGTACTCACAACACGAATAAATAACAGGCAATAGAAATGTTGTGCACAACTTTCAACTCCTGCAACTTCACCAACCCCCCCACCTCACCCTTCCCAGAAACCGATGTCATCTGCTTGTGGCCGTTGGCTGCACATTTTGGGAATCTAAGGCCCCCGTCACACAGCTCTACGCCCTTACGAAGACCATGCCGATCACTCCGATCTGAACAAGTTATCAAATCGGGGCATATCGCCGTCAAAATCCAGCACATGGCACATTTAAAAAGAAACTACATTACGACTGTACTGCGCCACGACCCAGCTACGCTTGTTTTGTGCAGTTCAAAATAAGCGTAGGGAGAGCGTGCAGCTTCCCGACCTAGCAGATCCCACCCCGACCAAACCACGCTCATGGAGATCCTCCCACGTTTGGCCCACGATTGGCCACGCTCTCGGACACTTTTCCATCATAGAAGAAGCGGCGTCTATGTGTGACTGGGTTTTTACAGAACATTCGACTTGTGTAAGCTGTCTTACAATCAATAGTTGCCAGTCGTCTTCCCGTTCACGTGAACGCGCTGACCCCAGATCGGTTTCTTTAAAACAAGGGTCCGGTGTCCTTGTCCGATAGCTGACCAAGGGTCAATGTAACTACAACACGCCTGGCAGCTCTTGATTAGGACGCCAATTACATGACACTTACAGAGACGGTATCCGTGTCCCACCCCCGTGTCACCACAGTGGCACGTCAAAGACCTGTCATTCTGCCATCAGTGCAGGTGGCTAATTACACCCAAACACGCACACACCTGGGTATAGCTCGACTCTGTTGCCGCTAGTTTTCCGCTGGGAGGAAGCGACCCGAGTTTCCCAACATTGGGATCTTCTTCTTCTTCGTTCATGGGCTTAGACTCCCACGTTCACTCATGTGTGTGTTTTTTGGGTTTTTTTTTTAGCACGAGTGGATTGTTACGTGTATGACCGTTTTTACCGCGCCATTCAGGCAGCATACGCCGATTTCGGGGGAGGCATGCTTGGTGTTTTCGTGTTTCTATAACCCACCGAACTCCGACATGGATTACAGGATCTTTTCCGTGCGCACTTGGTCTTGTGCTTGCGTGTACACACGAAGGGGGATAAGTCACTAGCAGGTCTGCACATAACCAGCATTGGGATAATAAAGTATATAAAAGGAAAAGGAAAAAATGAAATAATGCAAACTGTCGATTGGCCATGACTCCGATGGAATCTTGCTGGTCTGTTTACGTATTCCCTAATCGATCAAATGCTGTTAAAGCGATCAGCTCATTTAATTTCAACATCATCAAATACTGTCAGACGCGATCAGATGTCACGGTTCCAACTAACTGCAGTTTCCGTGCTTCGAATACAACCGTGTGGTGCAATTGGCAGAATTTTGACATGGAGAAAACTCAAGAGTATACTGTTGACATTTTCCTGTTCTGGTAGTATTCTATTTTCTACCATGTGGAAGTCACTGTGTGCGTGTGTGTGCGAGTGAGTGTGCGAGCGCGTGTTAGTACTGTTGTTAGTTTAGCATTGTGTTTTTTGTTCCTTTTGTTGTTATATGATTGTTTACCATAATTCACCATTATTATTTTGACATTATTTCAAACTTGTAATATTACAATCGTCCGCCAAATTTCATTTGGTTTTAAGAGTACGCTCATAAGCCTAGCTTGTGCTCCATATTCCTTCTATATATATATACGACTTGTGTCTGTCTGTGTATCTGTGTGTTTGTGTATTTGTGTATTCGCCATGCACGGCCAAAGTTCTCGATGGATCTGCTTCAAATTTGGTGGGCTTATTCAGAGAGACCCCGGACACAACCTCATCGATGAGATATTTCAACACGTGCTCTCAGCGCGCAGCGCTGAACCGATTTTGGTTCCACCTCAGCTATTTTGGTTCCACCTCAGCTACCCGGGCCCCCATACCGACACACCAAAGCCAAAGTTCTCGGTGGATCTTTTTCAAATTTGGACTCCGTATTCAGCTACACCCCGGACACAATATCATCGATGAGATATTTCAACACGTGCTCTCAGCGCGCAGCGCTGAATCGATTTTGGTTTTTGTGTTCATTTCACCATTATAAGTAACTCTTCCTTATCTTCTCATATTCTCCAGGTTTTCAGCGTTTACCTCCCTTCCTTCGTAATGGTGCACTATAGTGTGAGTGGAGCGTCTTCGGATATTCCCGGCGTTCTGTTACTGTTACTATTTTTAGAAGGTCAACGCAGTATCCAGAACGTAAATTGGCCCCGTAAATTATCCTCACTGTAAAAGTGCAAAGGTCGAATCAATTTATAGCCACGCGAAAAATACACTGTCATCTATCTCTCTATAGATACGGCTTCTCTGTGTTTTTGTGTGTGTGTGTGTGTGTATGTGTGTGTGTGTGTATGTGAGTGTGTGTGTGTGTGTGTGTGTGTGTGTGTCTCTATGTGAGCAACACCTGTGCATTGTTCAGTTCTGTTTGTGATGTGGTCTGGCGGCTTTTGTGTAAATTTATGTACTGGCCTTCCTTTTAGAAGCCATAACTTGCTCAGTTCTGTTTGAGTGGAGTTCGCCTCCAAAGGTGATTAACACGGTTACATTCGTCGACAAGGATGGGACTCAATATGGTCAGGAATGGCATTATGGCCACTGAATCATTTTCGTGCTGTTCCCATTCCACGAATCTGGGAGGGACCTAAGCTTGGCGGGTCCATTGTTCGGACCCGGCGAAGCCGGCGTACGGCTCTAAGTACTTCTTCCCGGCGAAGCCGGCTACCCGGCGAAGCGGGTATTCATTCTAGTATTTCATGTATGCGGCAATATTCTAATGAAATTTACTCAATAAACTTGTTTGAACCAAAAGTATCTCAAATCTAAAAACAAATACACTGCCAACGTTTCAAAATTGATTATTTGTCTCGCTTGTGTATTCTGAGCGAGTTTCTCAGTCGGTAGCGCGCTGGATTTGTATCCAGTTGGCCGCTGTCAGCGTGAGTTCGTCCCCACGTTCGGCGAGAGATTTATTTCTCAGAGTCAACTTTGTGTGCAGACTCTCCTCGGTGTCCAAACACCCCCGTGTGTACACGCAAGCACAAGACTAAGTGCGCACGAAAAAGATCCTGTAATCCATGTCAGAGTTCGGTGGGTTATAGAAACACGAAAATACCCAGCATGCTTCCTCCGAAAACGGCGTATGGCTGCCTAAATGGCGGGGTAAAAAACGGTCATACACGTATTAAAATTCCACTCGTGCAAAAAACACGAGCGTACGTGGGAGTTTCAGCCCACGAACGCAGAAGAAGAAGAAGACAGATACGTTTATTTTGTGTATTATAAGTGTTTGTCTGTCTGTCTGCTTTAGATGACCGCTGGGTCGAAGATCAGTGAATGTCACGTTTTATTTGTCATAAATATGACGTTCCAATAATATAACTTTCTTGTTTTGTGATTCAAATATATATCAGTCAGAAACTTAGCGACTGTCTGACGAAAATGTCATGAAGAATTTACCAAAACTGGTTGCTGGTGTGTTGTTGGGGTTTTTGTCAAGAGTTTCTCATCAAGAAACGATTTTACGGGATTAAAATCCAACAGGCTTTAAAGCCGGTTAAGGACTTAAAAAGGGCGATGTGATAAAACAATGAACACAGTCGAACCGGATGAACCTTAATACCCTGCTGGCCTCACAGTGAGGAGGGGATAACAAACCGTTATGCATTCCCTTCAATTCCCTTAATAGTCGTTCAACGTATTCCGACCCCTGCACACACACACTTACCTCTCTAGCCCTTTCTTGCAGAGGATCGGTGTGTGAAGGATTGTCCCTCAAACTGTTTTACGACTCTGTTCTCTGCGGAGCTGGACTTAAAGGGGTATTGTCCAAGCGGGAGTCTATGACTATGCGCAGGACCAACGGCGATTTGAGGCGGAAGTGTTTCCAGTTCAGTTTTATTCCAAATGATATTGCATTACAACTCATTCCTGACAGTGATTTGAGGCGGAAGTGTTTCTATAGTCCAGTTTTATACCAAATATTGCATTACTCATTCTGACGGTGATTTGAGACGGAAGTGTTTCCAGTCCAATTGTATGTCAAATATTGCATTACAACTCATTCCTGGCGGCGATTTGAGACGGGGGGTGTTTCCAGTCCAGTTTTATACCAAATATTGCATTACAACTCATTCCTGACGGCGATTTGAGACGGGAGTGTTTCTAGTCCAGTTTTATACCAAATATTGCATTACAACTCATTCCTGACGGCGATTTGAGACGGGAGTGTTTCTAGTCCAGTTTTATACCAAATATTGCATTACAACTCATTCCTGACAGTGATTTGAGACTGGAGTGTTTCTATAGTCCAGTTTTATACCAAATATTGCATTACAACTCATTCCTGACAGTGATTTGAGACGGAAGTGTTTCTATATTCCAGTTTTATACCAAATATTGCATTACAGTGGTCGCCGCTTAATAAAGCCACTTCTGGACCGACGAAAAATGGCTTTAATAAGCGGCGGATTTATTAACCGGCGGTCCAGGAATACGTCATTTTCGAAAGAAGAAAGAAATCTTCTCTTTTGTTTACGTCACTCAGTCACTTTCTTTCGTCATTTACACTTGTTTGAATCTAAACAACACTTCCCGAAGGATGTTGAACTTTTGTTTTAATTATGTACATGTACGTGTACTTTGATCACTTCGGTACATCAATAATTTCACTGTCACCGTCACGAATCTTTACTCGGCAGAGAAGAACGATTTTGTGAGTGTTTGTTTGTTGGTCGTCTTCCACATCAGAACAAGATAATGTGAGTTTTAGTCACAAACTACGTGATTTCTCTGAGAAAACTGGCTTTAATAAGCGGCGGGTTGGTTTTATTAACCGGCTTTTTCTAATACATAAGATATAGTGATAAATCCGGACCGTCTGAAATCGGCTTTTATAAGCGGCTGGCTCTATTAACCGCGGTTTTATTAAGCGGCGTCCACTGTACAACTCATTCCTGATGGTGATTTGAGACGGAAGTGTTTCCAGTCCAATAGTATGTCAAATATTGCATTACAACTCATTCCTGACAGTGATTTGAGACGGGAGTGTTTCTATATTCCAGTTTTATACCAAATATTGCATTACAACTCATTCCTGATGGTGATTTGAGACGGAAGTGTTTCCAGTCCAATTGTATGTCAAATATTGCATTACAACTCATTCCTGGCGGCGATTTGAGACGAGGGTGTTTCCAGTCCAGTGTTATACCAAATATTGCACTACAACTCATTCCTGAGTAAAGCTGTGATTTTACATTTTGACGTGATCCAGATGATAATGTTGTTTTACGCCCTTACTGTGAAGCCATCGGGGGCATGTTCCCGGGTGTTACCCTGACTTTAGATGAGATACACAGGTGTATGCGGGATGTGATCCACGATCCAGTATTTACTGTGTTTATATATTGTATTGACGAATTCATAAACAGACTACTAACGTCCCAATAATAAAAAAATAATATCACGTTTATATAATTGTAATGCAACGACCGTCTTTATGATATTCCAAGATAATTAAGTCACAGCATCATTTCGGTATTTTTTGTCTGTCGTGTCCCACGTTTGTCCTCTTTTAAGGGCCGTTAGGTCGAGGTTCTTGTGAATGTTTTGTTGTGTCCTGAATTGTTTTCTCTTTATCTTTGTAACTAACCAAAAATACACACACACACAAACGATTATTTTAATTTTATGAAGAAGACCCATAGGTCGAAACGTCGCCGTTATTTGTTCCGTGTTCGTCATTTTAACGTGAGTACACTGCATGCTTTTTATATTTAGTCAAGTTTTGACTAAATATTTTAACATCGAGGGGGAATCGAAACGAGGGTCGTGGTGTATGTGCGTATGTGTGTGCGTGCGTGTGTGTGTGTGTGTGTGTGTAGAGCGATTCAGACAAAACTACTGGACCGATCTTTATGAAATTTGACATGAGAGTTCCTGGGTATGAAATCCCCGAACACTTTTTTCATTTTTTTGATAAATGTCTTTGATGACGTCATATCCGGCTTTTCGTGAAAGTTGAGGCGGCACTGTCACGCCCTCATTTTTCAACCAAATTGGTTGAAATTTTGGTCAAGTACTCTTCAACGAAGCCCGGGGTTCGGTATTGCATTTCAGCTTGGTGGCTTAAAAATTAATTAATGACTTTGGTCATTAAAAATCTGAAAATTGTAAAAAAAAATAAAAATTTATAAAACGATCCAAATTTACGTTTATCTTATTCTCCATCATTTGCTGATTCCAAAAACATATAAATATGTTATATTCGGATTAAAAACAAGCTCTGAAAATTAAATATATAAAAATTATTATCAAATTTTTTTTTTTCGAAATCAATTTAAAAACACTTTCATCTTATTCCTTGTTGGTTCCTGATTCCAAAAATATATAGATATGATATGTTTGGATTAAAAACACGCTCAGAAAGTTAAAACAAAGAGAGGTACAGAAAAGCGTGCTATCCTTCTCAGCGCAACGAATACCCCGCTCTTCTTGTCAATTCCACGTGCACTGCCTTTGCCACGGGCGGTGGAGTGACGATGCTACGAGTATACGGTCTTGCTGCGTTGCGTTGCGTTCAGTTTCATTCTGTGAGTTCGACAGCTACTTGACTAAATATTGTATTTTCGCCTTACGCGACTTGTTGGTCTTTTTGTTGTTCGCTCTCACGTGCAGTCGCCATTGTTTATTTGCTTATGTGCCCATAGTCAAGCAATAGAGTTCCTTTGTATTGCATGCACCTCAATGTTTTGAGACATCTACATGTTTTTTTTCCCTCGGGGTGCTTTGAAGAGGTGTCGGTAGGAACTGTATATTTTCCCGAGTGATCTGAAAAACACAGGTACGTATGCGCACTTTGCCTACGACATGTGCCACAAAAGTAATTGAGATCTTTACTTCGGTTTTTTTCGGTTTTTTTTCGGTTTGTGTCATATATGTCGTTTGGTTGTTTAAGAGCAGATGAACCATCTATTGTGTAATTGCATGGACAATACATTATCTTATGTCTTAAGTCGTATATGGAACCAATCTCCTATTGGGCCTGATAGAAAAACACGCATTGAACTGAACAGCCGATTCAAGATGAATGATGATCAGATGGTAGTATGAACTCCGTGGAGATCATCCCTCAATGGTACAGTCCTTGCCTGTGAAATCAGTTGGGCTCACCAACTTTTTTTTTTTTTTTTACACGTTTTTATTTCTTTTTGGTACACGACATCAACATCAGACAGCAACATAAAATAAGATCAACCATACAAAACTATGCATCTTCAAAAAAATAATAAAAAATAAATAAATAAGTTAAAATTAAAAATAAAAAAAAAAACAACGGGAAAACACACTAAAGCATACAATCACACAGCCCATCTATATATATATACGACTAGTGTCTGTGTGTCTGTCTGTGTATCTGTCTGTGTATCTGTCTGTGCGCGATGCACGGCCAAAGTTCTCGATGGATCTGCTTCAAATTTGGTGGGCATATTCAGGTAGACCCGGGACACGACACAACCTGGTCGATATTTCAACACGTGCTCTCAGCGCGCAGCGCGGAACCGATTTTGGTTCCACCTCAGCTATTTTGGTTCCACCTCAGCTACCCGGGCCCCCATACCGACACACCATAGCCGCTACACCACATCACAACGCCAAAGTTCTCGGTGGATCTTTTTCAAATTTGGACACCGTATTCAGCTACACCCCGGACACAATATCATCGATGAGATATTTCAACACGTGCTCTCAGCGCGCAGCGCTGAACTCATTTTCGTTTTTGTGTTCATTTCACCATTATAAGTAACTCTTCCTTATCTTCTCCGGTGTTTGGCGTTTATCTCCCTTCCTTCGTGTGGCTTTCCCGTTCAGTTGTAAGTTACTACACTGCGCTGTCCACTGCGCTGAGCGTCTTCGGATATTCCCGGCGTTACTATTTTTAGAAGGTCAACGCAGTGTACAGAACGTAAATTGGACCCGTAAATTATCCTCACTGTAAAAGTGCAAAGGTCGAATCAATTTATAGCCACGCGAAAAATACACTGTCATCTATCTCTCTATAGATACGGCTTCTCTGTGTTTTTGTGTGTGTGTGTGTGAGTGTGTGTGTCTCTATGTAAGCAACACCTGTGCATTGTTCAGTTCTGTTTGTGATGTGGTCTGGCGGCTTTTGAGTAATATTATGTACTGGCCTTCCTTTGAAAAGCCATAACTTGCTCAGTCCTGTTTGAGTGGAGTTCGCCTCCAAAGGTGATTAACACGGTTACATTCGTCGACAAGGATGGGACTCGATATGGTCAGGAATGGCATTATGGCCACTGAATCATTTTCGTGCTGTTCCCATTCCACGAGTCTGGGAGGGACCTAAGCTTGGCGGGTCCATTGTTCGGACCCGGCGAAGCCGGCGTACGGCTCTAAGTACTTCTTCCCGGCGAAGCCGGCTACCCGGCGAAGCGGGTATTCATTCTAGTATTCAATACATTTCTACTTAGATATAACTTAGATATAACCAGGATTTTACATGGGATAAGACCATTCTTCCGTTTGGGCACATACCAAAATTCCTGACAGGGTTGCTATGGTGTAGATTTAAGAAATACATTTTAATCACCCCCTCCCTCACCCCCCCCCCCCCCAGACTGTTATAACATTTAGTAGGTCACCTAAAATCAGTCCCAGTTGGTGGAATTAGTCACATGGTGTACTAAAGTTGTAAGATATGCTCAGAGTTGGTTACGAGAATACTGAAATCCAACTCAGTCTTTTACCCAGGTCGTTCTTTCTCTTCATATCAGAACCCATGTATCTAAAGAAGACTAAAACAAGAAATTCCTCCGATAGGAAAAACACCCCCGTCAAAGGGAAATAACCTTCTCAGTTGGTGGCAGTGAGAATGGTTATTTCCCTTTAACCAACGGGGGTGTGGTGTCTATAAGTGCTTGTATAATTTTAATCCACCAATAACTCCCTAACCGTGTGTTTGACTGGTCCCAATTTTTGTACGGACCGTCTCAGGCATGTATAGAACATGTTCACCAAGTTTGGTGACGATCGGTCCGTTCATTCCTGAGATCTACTTGCGAACACAAACACACAAACACCGCCACAAACACACAAACACATCGAGGGGGTGTAAAGAGCGGACAAACTTGTTTTTATCTCTGATAGGTGCACAGAATACTACTGAGATGCCGTGGACAACTCCCTACCCCTCAGGACCTTTCTTTTTTTTATACCAGTACCTATTAATCTGACGGAGACTAAAAAGACCAGACAAACTACCGTGCAGGGATTTCATTTTGACCGCAAATCGAAATCGAGGATGATCGAAAGTAACAATGAATATTCATGAGGGCGTTCGGAGAGTCCCCTTTCGCAGACAAACAACCTAGGTTTCATTACCCATAAGTCTTCACTCATGTATACTCCGCCATTACGCTACAGGTCTCGTAAGTAATGACTTTTCCCATTAAGTTTCACGAGAAGCAGTAAAAAGAAAAAAAAAACAAGTCGCGTAAGGCGAAATTACTACATTTAGTCAAGCTGTGGAACTCACAGAATGAAACTGAACGTAGTCCGCCGCTAGTGCAAAAGGCAGTGAAAGTGACGAGCCTGTTTGGCGCGGTAGCGATTGCGCTGTGCTTCATAGCACGCTTTACTGTACCTCTCTTCGTTTTAACTTTCTGAGCGTGTTTTTAATCCAAACATATCATATCTATATGTTTTTGGAATCAGGAACCGACAAGGAATAAGATGAAATAGTTTTTAAAACGATTTCGGAAATTTAATTTTGATAATAATTTTTATATATTTAATTTTCAGAGCTTGTTTTTAATCCAAATATAACATATTTATATGTTTTTGGAATCAGAAAATGATGGAGAATAAGATGAACGTAAATTTGGATAGTTTTATAAAAAAATTTTTTTTTTACAATTTTTAGATTTTTAATGACCAAAGTCATTAATTAATTTTTAAGCCACCACGCTGAAATGCAATAACGAAGTCCGGGCTTTGTCGAACAATACTTGACCAAAATTTCAACCAATTTGGTTTAAAAATGAGGGCGTGACAGTGCCGCCTCAACTTTCACGAAAAGCCGGATATGACGTCATCAAAGACATTTATCAAAAAAATGAAAAAAAGGTATGGGGATATCATACCCAGGAACCCTCATGTCAAATTTCATAAAGATCGGTCCAGTAGTTTGGTCTGAATCGCTCTACACGCACGCACGCACGCACGCACGCACACACACACACACACACACACACACACACACACACACACACACACACAGACAGACACACACACATACACCACGACCCTCGTCTCGATTCCCCCCTCTATGTTAAAACATTTAGTCAAAACTTGACTAAATGTAAAAAGCAACAGCAACAGTACAGTACTACTGTAACCCTTTGGTTTTGGCAATCTACACCAACATTTTTGTTTAAATTGCTTTTGAAGACAAAGCAAATTGCATCGAGGTTGGTCAACGAACAATGTCACACGCATTCCTTCTTTGCCACTACTAAAGCAAACGTGTGCAAGATTGTATGTTACACGCTTTGATGCCGAAATCAATTATTTTGATCATGCATTTATTTCTGAAAATGTTTACCTTCACATACATTCAGTCACTACCTTAAACACTTATGTTTTCAGTATTCATTTCAAGTGATCACGAACGTAGAAAAATGGGTATCAAAGTGTTGTAACATTTTGTTGTGCATTCGGAATAGTGTGCCAACAGTCAACCACGTTTTATCTGTGTACTTCGTGTTTGACGGAAAAAGAATAACACCAACCCCGTTCTCCTGTATATAACTGAAAGCCACATCTTCTTCTTCGTTCAATTTCTGTTTTCAAAAGCTTCGTCAACTTTCCACGTACACGACAAGCTCCCTTTACCAAGCTTCAATTAAGAACCCTGAATACGAAAGGTCAAAACAAAACTATAGGTACTACTTTCACTATCGTCGTCTGCAACGAAAACCGAAAATGGCGAAACGCTTTGCTGCGTACACAGAGGACGAAATTTCAAAGAAAAGATCGAACCTTACATGTGACAAGGAAAAGTTGAATAGTTCCGTGCGGATCTAACCACGTATCAGCGTACATCCGATGCTCAGGACCTACAGATAGGTGACGCTTTGGTGATTGAGGCTTCGTCTTCAGCTCTAACACTCACGCAGACAGTCAGGCAGGTCTAATCTGCACCAGCGGTATTGGAAGGTTTTGATTTAGAAACACTCGAATGTTACTTCGACGAGATAAACGAACCAAAAGACGAACGTGTGCCTTAAATTCGGAAAATATTCTTTCAAAACGGCACTGTAAAAACCATCAACGTCGCTGTGAGAAAATAAACAATACAAACACAACCAGTTCCCCTGTGGAACATTTCGGGTGGACTTTCCCACGACCTGACCTACAAAAATGCTCCGTGTTCGTTCGCGCTTTGTATTCAATCTGTGTTAGTGCGCGTGTGTGTTTGTGTGTTTAGCTTTTGTTGGTACAGTGGTCGCCGCTTAATAAAGCCACTTCTGGACCGACGAAAAATGGCTTTAATAAGCGGCGGATTTATTAACCGGCGGTCCAGGAATACGTCATTTTCGAAAGAAGAAAGAAATCTTCTCTTTTGTTTACGTCACTCAGTCACTTTCTTTCGTCATTTACACTTGTTTGAATCTAAACAACACTTCCCGAAGGATGTTGAACTTTTGTTTTAATTATGTACATGTACGTGTACTTTGATCACTTCGGTACATCAATAATTTCACTGTCACCGTCACGAATCTTTACTCGGCAGAGAAGAACGATTTTGTGAGTGTTTGTTTGTTGGTCGTCTTCCACATCAGAACAAGATAATTTGAGTTTTAGTCACAAACTACGTGATTTCTCTGAGAAAACTGGCTTTAATAAGCGGCGGGTTGGTTTTATTAACCGGCTTTTTCTAATACATAAGATATAGTGATAAATCCGGACCGTCTGAAATCGGCTTTTATAAGCGGCTGGCTCTATTAACCGCGGTTTTATTAAGCGGCGTCCACTGTATGTGCTGTTTGGTTCAAAATAAGTTTATCTTTTTTCATTGAAAGATTCAGAAACGTTGGTTGACACTTTGTTTAACGTATTCAACCAGAAAAGACACGAAACGTATTGAATATATTATCTGCGCGCATGCGTGTGTTGGTTATGTGTAAAAGGGCAATTGTGTTTTTCAGTCTTGTTTTGTGCCTGTTATTTCGTCCCCAAAAACTCATTTCTGTCTTTCTATGCCTATGCTGTGTGACATAATCGCCATTTCGAGTTAGTCGTGTGACAGAGAGTTTTCTTGCACACTCGACTGCTGCTGTCTCACTTCGGCTACGCCGTCGTGAGACATCTACAGTCTCGTGTGCAAGAAAACTCTCTGTCACACGACTAACTCGTAATAGCGGGTATTATAACCGTGGACGGATAAAAGTGGGTGTACCGACAGGTGCAAGGAAGGAATGAATAAATAATATTTTAAAAAAATTAAGAAGAAGAAGAAAAAGAACAAGAAGAAAAAAATCAAAAAGATCAACAAAGAAACGGAAAAAAAATGCTCTCAAAAAAAAGTTAAAAGTCTCGGCGACGTCTCAGTCAAACTCTCGCGCGAGTTATTTTTTTATGCAAATCAGTGAGATATTGCGATATGGGGTGATATATTATTCCAGATATATACAGAATCAAACAATATATCCCCCTCTGAATATCGTTTCCCTGGAGCGGGGAAGTATTTTGTGCCGTGAATACCGAAGGCCATAAAAACCAGTGGCTGTGAAACAGGGAGAGCGATAAAGCATTTGTGGCGGCCACGTGTGTGCTTCATGGGTCCCGCGAGAACATAAACGTGGCTTTGTAGCCCCTGCCCAAACTGCTCACCTTTTGCTAAGCTGGGGACTCCGCGACGGGAAACTACTGTGTTGTGAACTTGTTGGGTTTTTCTTCCGTCTACAGTGAACCCACCCCCCCCCCCCCCCCCCAACCCCTTTTAAGACGCCCCAATTTAAGACTCCCTTCATTTCAAAACCCTGTTTTCTTAGACTGACTTTCTGTTCATAACCTCTGTAAATGTACCCCCATTTTAAGACTCCCTCCTTTTTAAGACTTTTTTTTTTTGTTTTTGACCTCAGTTGCATGCAGGATGCTTCAACCCATATTTTTGGCCTGATTTTTGTAATTTTTTATTTTTTTTATTTCTTTTTAATTTTTTTTTATTTTTTTTTTTTAAGGCGGGGAGCATCCTTCTTCCTTGGTCTTTTTCTGTATAACATAATCAACTTTAGACTCCCTCCTTTTTAAGACCTGATTTTCTCAGATCTGTGGAGGTCTTAAAAGGGGGGTTCCACTGTACGCAGTTGTTGTTTGCCCTTCGTTGGCAAAGATGATGACCAACCCCTGGCTTGGCTTGTACGTATCACAGTGTCTGGTCTGGTAGTTTGACTCTATGCACGCGCAAACGAACATAGACACCCTCAGACGTACAAACATACGCATACGCAAAGGTTTCCACACCCACAAACACACATAAACACATAAACACACACACACTGGCACACACACACACACACACTGGCACACACACACACACACACACACACACACACACACACACACACACACACACACACAACAATTACAACAACAACAACAACAACAACAACAACAACAACAACAACAACAACACCAACAACAACAACAACGAGCACATTCGCGCGCACAAGCAGACACAAATTTATATACACACTCAAATACCACCCTTGAAGTGTTTATTTCTTTACCTTTCTTCTTCTCCTTTCTTCTTTTCAATACATCTTTTATCTTCAGTGACAAAGTCCCAGACATGGCTATTAGCATTTATGCAGGGTTATACTGCGTGTTTTGTTGCAGTGTTGCGTGCTATACTCTGCTATACCTGTCTGCTGTCTTGTGTGATTATGTAGTTTTGACACTTTGATGGCTCCAGGGAGACAGATTGCAGTAAATGACTGATGCTCTCTCCTTCTGCTCATCACTTCCTCTTGCTGCCCCCTCCTCCTCCTCCCTCCCGGCCCTCCTTTCAACGCTAACACAGACCAAAACTGACACACACACACACATGCAAGTACGAACGCACGTACTAGCCTGCGCGCATGCGCGCAGGGACAAAGCACATTCACACGCAAGCATGCATGCATACTCTGTCTCCCTGTCTCTGTCTCTGTCGCTCTCTTTTGTTTTCGCTCGCTCTCTCTCTGTCTGTCTGTCTGTCTGTCTGCCTCTCTCTCTCTCTCCCTCTCTCTCTGTCTCTCTCTGTCTCTCTGTCTCTCTGTCTCTCTCTCTCTCTCTCTCTCTCTCTCTCTCTCTCTCTCTCTCTCTCTCTCTCTCTCTCTCTCTCTCTCTCTCTCTCTCTCTCTCTCTCTCTCACGAATAAATATCCTGTACGTTGACAATTCATAAATATTGAATGTTTTAATGACTCTCGCGACAATTCATAAATATTGAATGTTTTAATGACTCTCGTGGGAGTAATTGATGAAAATAAAATGGGTGTCTAAACTGAATCAAAAGATTGTCTCCTTTCCCTTTGCCTTCCTTGCTTCCCCGATCTTCCCGTTTTAATGGTGCTGAAATATCGTGTCACTTTCAACACCCATCTTTCAAAGTCAGTTCTGCCGTCAAAAAGCGAGAGTTTTTCATTCAACTCGTCCACGTATTCGTGTTGCTTGTCTAATGTCGCTACATTCTGGGAATAGAAACAAACACTCTAGATTTAACCACCAGTACGACAGTTAAAAGGCTGCAGTTTTCCAATCAACATGTCTATTCTGTGGACAATAAAGAATGTTGTCGACATCGTGGAAATAGAAAACAAAATAGGTGAACTTATTACAATGAGAACAAAACCAATTACGCACTCTGGATATACGCAGGAACATAAGTATCCTGTTTAGCGTGTACAACGGGCACTCGCACTCTGTGCTATGCTCTGAAACGGATTTGTACTTGTAGGTCAATTTTGAGAGCGTACCGAGGCAATTTGACAGTGGTGATGCATTCATGTGAGTTTTTGGTGATATAATTATAATAGCAGCTAAAAAAAAACTAAAAAAACGTTACTTACCATTTTACTGATTAATTGCGATTAGGAATACGACAAAAATTCGAACGTTACGCCCCTTATAACCCCTAACTTAGTTTAACCCCGAACTAAAGAATTCCTCTTTTTTTTAAGATTCTATGTTCATACCCTTTGTAAATACACCTCCATTTTAAGATCTGATTGTCTCAGATTTTTGAAGGTCTCAAAAGGGGGGTCCACTGTACCAGATTTACGTATAGGAGAAGTGGAAATCGTGTGAAAGACAGACACGACTCTCGACAAAGCCAAAGGCAGAGGTACAATAAGACAGATGAAGTTAGTACCCAATATTGACGGACTGTGTGATGATATCTTCTGCTATGGTCTGTTGAGACAGTGATATCAAAATCGAGACCGGAGGTCGAGATTTTGATATCACTGTCGAAACAGACCAATAGCAGAAGATATCATCACACAGTCCGTCAATGTTAGATATATTGCTAATTCTCTGGACATTTTGTATTTACTGTAAAGAAATTACAAAAGTATTTGTCTCAGTTTTGGCTGTTCCATATCCCTCCCTCTGATTATTATTTCTTTTTGTTCACTCTTTTCTTGTACTTTTCAGTATTTTATAATGTCTTTCCTTTCAAAAAGTCTTTAGTCAATTGCTCAACTAAATTCTGGGATAATTACATTTTCATATATATTTGTTTGTTTTTAAATGTAGGTGTTTTTGTTTTTGAAGTGGGGAAGCAATAAAGAGGTCGTCGATATCAAAACTGATATCGACGGAAATGTCGTCGATATCACTTTTGCACTGAGCTCAGTTTTGCCCAATTGACCAATGGAAATCCACGTAACATATGAAATAGCAATATTGTCTGCTGTCTGCGATGTAGTCGAGTCTCGTGCTCAACTAATCGCATGAAGATTCAAATGTGGCTGTCATTTTCACTGGGGAGAGTTCCATATCTTGTGATCGACACAATTCAGAATGAGCACAGTTTAATGCATAGATTATAATTGGCATATATTTCTTAGCACACTTTGATATCCGTATTACGGTCAAAACTATGATCTTGAATGACGCCACGTTCGGTTCTGTGGATATATGTTTAACATTTACATATAAGAGAGCAGTTGAAATCGTGTGAGAGACAGACACGAACCGATACAAAGGCAGACGTACCGTTGGACAGATGAAGTTAGTGTCCGCTGTCTGCGGTGTAGTCGAGTCTCGTGCTCAACTAATCGCATGCAGATTGCAATGGTGGAACGCGGAAATTGAGCAGCGATTGGTACGGGATTGCTTTACGTCGCTCGTTACGCCGCCATTTTCCTCCTGTCTCGGTCAGCCCGGCCCCTGTCTCGTACACTCTCGCCACATTGTGTTGGTCTTGGTTGCCTTGGTCAAGTTCTTATCTCTTCACGAGAGTAGTCACTGTTACCAGTGGACTCCTACGGCAGACTCTGTGTGTGCCTTTTCTTCCAATAAATAGTATTTTGGGTGCTAGACAATAATCACAAATGAACTACCAAAATAGATTTAGATAAATAATAAAGTCTTTGATTGCTTTTGCTGTTAATGTTAGTTTTGAGTTTTTCTTTGGTGGTGTGGAGGGCCGGGTAATGGGGGGGGGGGGATAATTGGGAGTGGACAATGTGCATCTTCGCGGTACAAACCGTATTGAAGACTTTAAAAGTATGCGATCATGTTGCAGATGTTCAAAGTGTACTTTTGCTCATGAGACAACCTGTTCAGTTTACAAGGTCAGCTCTGCCAGCAGTTTGAGCAACCAGCAGTTATAGTAGGCATTTGATATCACACCAGCTATGGCTGACATTTGCATGTCTTAGCTGAGAGGAGTTTTTACGCCCTTTTCAGCTGACTCACGCTTAAGAAACTGGTGTTCTAACAGTAATATTAAACACACAGAAAAACGAAACATAAACGAAAAGGAGAAGCCACACATAAGTCACGTGACAGTAAACTGCCCCAAATCAAGCATGCACAATCTTTAAAATCAAGACCTGATTAAACAACAAGTCGCGTAAGGCGAAATTACTACATTTAGTCAAGCTGTGGAACTCACAGAATGAAACTGAACGCACTGCATTTTTTTCACAATGACCGTAGTCCGCCGCTTGTGCAAAACGGAGTGAAACTGACGAGCCTGTTCAGCGCGGTAGTGGTTTCGCTGTGCTGCATAGCACGCTTTTCTGTACCTCTCTTCGTTTTAACTTTCTGAGCGTGTTTTTAATCCAAACATATCATATCTATATGTTTTTGGAATCAGGAACCGACAAGGAATAAGATGAAATTGTTTTTAATTTGATTTAGAAAATTTTATTTTGATCATAATTTTTATATTTTTAATTTTCAGAGCTTGTTTGTAATCCAAATATAACATATTTATATGTTTTTGGAATTAGGAAATGATGTAGAATACGATGAGCGTAAATTGGGATCGTTTTATATAAAAAAAATTATTACAATTTTCAAAGTCATTAATTAATTTTAAAGCCACCAAGCTGAAATGCAAAACCAAAGTCCGGCCTTCGTCGAAAATTGCTTTACAAAAATTTCAATCAATTTGATTGAAAAATGAGGGTGTGACAGTGCTGCCTCAACTTTTACAAAAAACCGGATATGACGTCATCAAAAGTATTTATCGAAAAAAAGAAAAAAACTTCCGGGGACATCATTCCCAGGAACTCTCATGTCACTTTTCATAAAGATCTGTCCAGTAGTTTAGTCTGAATCGCTCTACACACACACACACGCACAGACAGACAGACAGACACACACACATACACCACGACCCTCGTCTCGATTCCCCCTCTATGGTAAAACATTTAGTCAAAACTTGACTAAATGTAAAAACGTAATGAAGTAGAAGGAGCACGTGTAGAAGTTTTTTTTTTTTTTTTTTTTTTATCTTTTTTTTATTTTTTTTTTTATTCTCTTTTGGTGAATTTTTTTTTTTTTTTTTTTTACATACAATGATACATATAATTCTGTACATTACAGGACATCACTTAACCAAAAGGACAGATCCATATAACCGAAAAACACTTGAACAATTACAACATACATGGGGTGGGAGGATGGGTGGGGGGGGGGGGGGGGGGGATGTTCAGAGCTTGGTGGTCGCAGTATCAGAAGGTTTTGAAAAAAAAAAATAAAAAAATATATATATATATATATATATATATATATAAAAGGGTTACATCAAAACATGCATATACAGGCGCCAATCCTTGTAAAATTTATCTACTGTATTATTTACAACTGCGTTATACTTTTCACAAATAAATCTTTGCTTCAAATTTCTACTAAACGTCTGAAAATGAGGGGTCTTTTTGTTCATTTTGGAAATATATACATGGTGTTTGGCACAGATTACTAACACATCAAAAGCTTTATCGGTGACAACATTGTTCGCAACTCCAAGAAGAACCAGTTCTTTAGACAGTTTTAAATTGTCACAATGGGTGCAGTTCGCCTTTAGCCAATTTACAAATTCTATCCAAAAAGTCTGCACTTTATCACACTCCCAAAACATATGTAAAAGGGTTTCTTCATTTCTACCACAAAATGTACACAATGACGTATCCACAATTTTTCGCAAAAATAGAAACCGTTCTGTGGGCAAAATTCTGTACAGTAGTCGGTACTGGAACCATCTCAGACAAGTGTCTTTTGTTGTTTTAAAAACATGTTGAAAAATAGCCTTCTTATCTAACAAACAGTCTAAG
>NC_090247.1:22424450-22436950 GCF_037325665.1 Littorina saxatilis
TCTTACCTTTCTATCACCTACCGTGTTGACATTTCTGGAAACAGGAGTTTCTTCCCGCTGTGCGGAGTTTCCGCCCTTGCCTGCAGTGCGTAAAGAGTTATCGGTCCTGCAATGGCGGCTGTCAGCTGGAGGTGTAGAGGGCGCGCGCTACACGTGTAAGTGTCAGAGCGAGGCAGGAGGGGGGATAACTGCGCTCGATAAGAACTGTACTGACAGCGATGAGTCTTCAAGCGCTTTCTTCTTCTCTTTCTTTCTTGTTCTCTTTCGTCTTCAGCTTTCTTTTTCGTCTTCTTTTTGGTGCGTTTATGTGTCTTATTCGTCAACTTTTTTTTGTTTTTTGTTTTTTTTTACATTTTCTTGCTATCAGTTCCTCTGCCTCTTCTTTTGTTTTTTACTCCTCGTTTTTAATCGTTTCCTTTTCATCGTCTTCTGTTGCTTCTTCCATCAAGGTCTTCGGGTTATTTCTTTTTGTTTCCGTTTGTTTCCAGCTGTAAAGCTGAATCATACGGAGGACAGAGAACAGTAAGGTCTAATTGCTGGCAAAAGAAAATATGCTTTGTTTTGTACAGATACACGATTGTTTTAGAAGAACTTACAACCAGAAGTCAGCGAACGAGAGTCGAAAGCGCCTTTTCTGGTACACCGTGTTGTCCCCGGTAGAATCGTGGTAACGCTGTCCAGTGATTGCGCAAGGTGATCTATAACGGTAGCCATGCAGACAAGCAAATATGAGATAATCCAGCAACAGCGCTCTACAATTCATTTTGATACGAAAAAACATCAAAGTGCAATCAAAACGGATAAAACTGGCCGAGTTAGGATTACATTTCTGAAATTTCATAGCCCATAGAACTTGATACCAGATATTTTTGGTAAATTCGGACGCTGGTTCGTCCCAAGTGATTTGTTTGACGAAAATATCCAGCTAATGGCAGTCATGTCTCTGCAACAGTGGTGCGTTTGGGTATTCAAACAAACTTTAACATCAGAAGTTATAAACAACAATACAAAAAGCTAAGGATGACAGAAAGGGAGGGGTGGAGTGAACATAGAGGTAAAGTTTCAATGTTGATGAAGTAGCAAATAGTCCACCATCTTTGTCACTTCAAGCACTTATGATGTACAATGTAAACATCCCTTTTAAGAACTAAAATAATATAAGAAAATTAGGTCTTCAGAATGAGATAAATATACAGACACTATACGGACAGAACAAGGTCTGAAAATTAGGAGATGTCTTAGATTTGTGGGTGTAAAAAAACGGCGGTTCCACTGTAAAGGGTACAAAACAATCAAGGTCGGTGCCGAGAAACGCAAGGAGTGTTCGTTACGGTATCCTCCCGTGGCCCCCACTTGAGATCCCCCCACAGGTAAATTGGTGACCAGACCACTCCAGGCAAGGGTATCAGCATCTGTTTGCCACTCCCCTCTTTGCATGGCTATCTGGAAGCAAACAACAGAAGTCTTTTTGCTACACGAGTGTTCCGTAGACTGCACAATCGTTGTCTTTGACTCTGAGTCTGAGTCTCTGATTATGTTTTGTAACGATGGTGGTTCTGTTTTCTTTTTTGTCTTTGAGAGTTTGCGGTCATGTTCTCAGAGAAGATGGCTATATTTTCTTCTTCTTTTTTCTCCCTTTTTGCATGACTATCTAGGAGCAAACTTCATAGGTCTTTTTGCTACGCGAGTGTTCCGTAGACTCCACATTCAGTATCTTTGACTCTGAGTCTGTGAATCTCTGATCATGTTATGTAACGATGGGGCGGGGATATAGCTCAGTTGGTAGCGCGCTGGATTTGTATTCAGTTGGCCGCTGTCAGCGTGAGTTCGATCCCAGGTTCGGCGGAAATTTATTTCACAGAGTCAACTTTGTGTGCAGACTCTCTTCGGTGTCCGAACCTCCCCCCGTGTACACTACATTGGGTGTGCACGTTAAAGATCCCACGATTGACAAAAGGGTCTTTCCTGGCAAAATTGCTTAGGCACAGTTAATAATTGTCTACCTATACCCGTGTGACTTGGAATAATAGGCCGTGAAAGGTAAATATGCGCCGAAATGGCTGCAATCTACTGGCCGTATAAAATTTCATCTCACACGGCATCACTGCAGAGCGCCTAGAACTGTACCCACGGAATATGCGCGATATAAGCCTCATTGATTGATTGATTGATTGGTTCTGTTTGTCTTCTTAATGTCTTTGAGAGTCTGTGGTCCTGTTTTCTGACGAAAGCGGCCCTTTTCTTCTTCTGTTTTTCCCCTTTGTGGCGTGGCTATATCTTGCAGCAAACAACAAAGGCCTTGTTGCTCCGTGAGTGAAGTGTAGACTGTACATTATATCTGAATCAGACTCTCAGAGTCTATAATCATGTTCTTTTAACGAACGTGGTTCTGTTTTCGTGCTGTTCTTTGAGAGTCTGTGGTCATGTTACAAGGCTGTGACGAAAGCGACTCTTCAAGTTCTTCTGTTGTTTCCCTCTTCGCATGGTCCTCAGGAGCAAACAACGTTTTTGCGACGCGAGGTTTCTGTATGAACTGTACATTGTCTTTGACTCATTCTGAGAATCTTGGATCATCATAGTGTTAGGTAACGAAGATGGTTTTGTTTTCCTTATTGTCTTTGAGAGTTTTGGGTAATTGTTCTGACGAAGGTGACTCTTAAAATTGTTATCCTTTTGGGCATGCTATTCTCTTGGCGTGGTGGTGGCAACACAGGTTCTCTTGGCGTGGTCGTGGCAACACAGGTTCTCTTGGCGTGGTGGTGGCAACACAGGTTCTCTTGGCGTGGTGGTGGCAACACAGGTTCTCTTGGCGTGGTGGTGGCAACACAGGTTCTCTTGGCGTGGTGGTGGCAACACAGGTTCTCTTGGCGTGGTGGTGGCAACACAGGTTCTCTTGGCGTGGTGGTGGCAACACAGGTTCTCTTGGCGTGGTGGTGGCAACACAGGTTCTCTTGGCGTGGTGGTGGCAACACAGGTTCTCTTGGCGTGGTGGTGGCAACACAGGTTCTCTTGGCGTGGTGGTGGCAACACAGGTTCTCTTGGCGTGGTGGTGGCAACACAGGTTCTCTTGGCGTGGTGGTGGCAACACAGGTTCTCTTGGCGTGGTGGTGGCAACACAGGTTCTCTTGGCGTGGTGGTGGCAACACAGGTTCTCTTGTTGCGCTTTTTCTTTTTCGGCACAACTCTTGCCGTCAAGTTATATGACAACAAGAATTCCTGAGGGGTTCTTCTTCTTCTTTTTCTGCGTTCGTGGGCTGAAACTCCCACATACACTCGTGTTTTTGCACGAGTGGAATTTTACGTGTATGACCGTTTTTACCTCGCCATTTAGGCAGCCATACGCCGCTTTGGGAGGAAGTATGGTGGGTATTTTTGTGTTTCTATAACCCACCGAACTCTGACATGGAATATAGGATCTTTTCCGTGCGCACTTGATCTTGTGCTTGCGTGTACACACGAAGGGGGATTAGCCACTGAGGGGTTCGATTGTTATGTATGACATGCACATCTCAAACATTGAACATAATGTAACAGTTCCTCTAACAACGACGACACAGGTGGCACTGGTCGATTAAATGATTGATTCGTTATCGATCACACGCTCACGGGAAGCAGTGGAACAGCAGTGTTTGTGTCTCGCCCATCTTCTGCAGTCCAGCACATCATCGGATGCAATTTTGAAAAGGTTCAGTCCCTCCTGTGAAAGAGATCATGTAAACTACCACAAATATGTTACACTCGATACATCCTTCTACTACGTCTTGGATCAACGATCTTGCCAAGGAACTGTATGCCCAGAATGGGCTTTTCGGATGCATGAATTTGTTAACGGACACAAGTTGAACTCTGTTAAGGCACACACACAAAATAGCCTGTTTACGGTATCCCGACCGACCCTATTTTTTCGCGCGACCCTAGACTTTTTTTTGGCATTTGGGGAAAAAAAATATAATTAAAAATAAAAAGAAAAAAAGAAAAGAAATTAAAAAAAAGTCTTCGTTTTTTGGCAAAATAACTTAAAAATAATTGGATTTTTGTAGAAAAAAAAATCCCGACCTACCGATCCTATATTTTTTTGAATTTATTTTTGGGCCTATGTTACCGTAAACAGACCTTTTTTTTTGGCCTAATGAGCCAACCAATGACTTGGGTTGTTGCTGTTTTTGTTGTGTGCGCATGCGCATGTGTCCCAGAGGATGGAGGGATGTAGTCTTATCCCAGGCGAAAGCCCTGGCCAGATCTGAGGTGGTTCACAAGATGGCTTACACGAGAAGGAATCCATCTTTAAAACAGACCGGCACGGTTGGCAAGGCGTCCGCCCCGTGATCGGGAGGTCGTGGGTTCGAACCCCGGCCGGGTCATACCTAAGACTTTAAAATTGGCAATCTAGTGGCTGCTCCGCCTGGCGTCTGGCATTATGGGGTTAGTGCTAGGACTGGTTGGTCCGTAGTCAGAATAATGTGACTGGGTGAGACATGAAGCCTGTGCTGCGACTTCTGTCTTGTGTGTGGCTCACGTTATATGTCAAAGCAGCACCGCCCTGATATGGCCCTTCGTGGTCGGCTGGGCGTTAAGCAAACAAACAAACAAACAAGCAATCTTTAAAACAATGTTTCTTCTTCTTGTCTTTCGCTGTTAGATCGTCAGTCCGGACTGCAGGGCGAAACGTGCTGTCCTCTCCAAGTCCTCTTTGGGGCCGTATAGCTTCTTTTGTAGCGCTGTCTCCTCCGGCCAGATGGTGTTCCTCAGAGCACTGTGGTATGGACAAGCCTGCAGGATGTGCTCTGCTGTCTGATTCTTGCCACACGGACATAAGGGGGAGGGAACCAGCTTCAGCTTTGTGGCCATATGATGGTTTAGTCTGTTATGTCCAGTGCGGAGTCTGAGTAGGACGACTTGTTCTTTACGTTCAAACAATGTTTGAAGTGGAGAAAAGTCGATTCGCACAATTCAATCTTGCAGAGGGCTGATAGTGGGCCCCAGCTGGGTGCGTAACAACAACATCCAGCAGAACAACAGACACCCAGTGTTTAAGGACAAGTAGTTTGAGATTGATAGCTTATCTCCCGTTTTCTCTCCTATCCGTCCTTAAATGTTAAAGTTTCAAGGTTTTAATTTGATCTCGGGCCCTATAGGGACATGGATAATAAAAACAAAGGTACAACTTGCAACGCTCACAACATTTTCCAAACAGTGAAGTTCACACAAAAAGAAAACACATCAACAAACAACAACAGCAAAAATGACAACTTTAAAATATATATTAAAAAAAACACCACACCAACATTCCTGCCCCTCAAAGGTTTATCAATTCAGATAGTACTGGTAGTTATCCTTAAAAAAAAGATCGATAATTTGGATGAAAATACTTTGTACTTGAACAATTTGTACTGATCTCAACGACGAGGGAGTGGAAGGGTGGTATGGGTCGTGTTAAGGGATCTTCTTCTTCTTTTTTTTTTTTGCGTTCGCAGAGGTTACACAATCAGTCCAGCACTGGTGATAAATGTTGTCGTTTTCTCCAACTCCTGTCGACTGCCGTATAGTTTGGTCTGCAAGGGAGTTGGTGACGGCCACACTTCTTTTCGTTCCTCATCTAGTAAGGGACATCGCTGTAAGATGTGTTCCGCTGTTTGGTCCTCTTGACCGCAGGCACAGGTTGGTGATGGCGCCAGCTTGAACTTTCGGTTCATGTGAGCATTGAGCCTGTTGTGGCCAGTACGCAGCCTGATGAGGTTGACTTGCTGCTCTCTGGACATTGTGTGGTAGTCATCTCTGTTTGTCCTTGGCCTCATCAATGCCTTGATGATTGTCTTCTGCTCACTAAAGCTGACACTGTTTTCAGGTTGGTCTTCCACGGCTCCTTGTTTTGCCAGCTCATCTGCCCTTTCATTTCCTGGTATCCCACAGTGTGCTGGTATCCACTGGAGGACAACTCTTCTGGTTTGTCTGACTATCTGTAATGCTTTGGCCAGCTGTGGGAGTTTGTCGTTCTCTAGGGCCTGAAGGACTGAAAGGGCGTCCGAGAGGAAGACAACTTGAAAGCAAGGGTCTGCGGAGTCCTGAACGAAGGAGGCGGCCTGCATGAGAGCTTCTGCTTCTGCTTTATAGTTTGTGCAGTGTTTGCCAGTGGCAACGCTGGATGTAGCTGTATGTCCCCCAGGGAACTGGATGAGAATGCCTGCACCTCCATTGAGCACGGCGTTAGTTGCTGATCCATCGGTGTATACATGGATCCACGCCTCTTTTGGGTACTGTTCGTCGATCAGGGCTAAGGTGAGTGCCTGTCGAGCTGTGTCATTCTGATCTTCTCCTGAGGTAACATGTGGAACACTGGTGCAGATCTGGATGCCTGGTTTCTCTGTTGCCTTGGGGGTTTCCTCTTCTTCTTGAGTCAGAGGTAGAGTGTTCTGTGGAAGGACTTCCCTGTACTGTCGAGAAAGTCTCTTGCTCTCGTGTACAAAACTGCTCCGTTTAAGCCGGTTCTTGGTGAGGTTGCTCAGTCTGTGCTTCATGGGGTGGTCGGGTAGGCACTTGAGCTTCTCGGCCTGTACCATAGTCTTGGCTTCTCTTCTCTGACAGAGGGGTTGGATGGTGGTAAGCTTCTCCATTTCCTTGATGGGCGTGGATTTCATTGCACCGGTGATGAGTCGGAGGGCCTGGTTTTGCACACGGTCAAGGGTCTGCAGGTTTGTCTTGGCTGAGGTTGACCACGCTGTGGAGCCGTACTCGAGGTGGGGTCTGATTGTTCCCTGGTATACTGTCTTCAGTATCTTCTCGTTCGCTCCCCAGGTGGTACCTGCCAGCTTCCTGTGTATGGCTAGCTTGCGCCGGGCCTTCGTCTCTGCCTGTGCAATGTGTGGTTTCCAGGTCTGCCGTCTATCAAAGGTGACACCAAGGTACGTTGCTTCTTCATCCTCTCTCAGAGGAGTTCCACCAAGCCTAATGGTTCCGGCTTTCTGCTTTGGCGACAGTGTGAATAGGGTGGTGGAGGATTTCTCCTTGTTGATGGAGACGCACCAATCTTCTGCCCATGCGTTCAGCCTATCTGCCGCTTGCTGCATTCTGTAGGTGGCAGTACTTGCGTGCTCCTCCTTGCACCAGATCACAAGGTCGTCTGCGTAGAGAGCAGCTTTGATCCCCTTGGGCATCTCAGACACCAGATCGTCGATGAAGAGAAGGAAGAGTGTGGGGGAGAGGACTCCGCCCTGAGGGACGCCATGACGAAGGAGGAACTTCTTGCTTTTGGTCTGGTCGACGTTAACTCTTGCCCTGCGGTTATAGAGGTAAGAGCGAATCCACTGGTACATGTTGCTGGACACGCCTTTCCTCAGCAGTTTTACAAGGAGTCCATCTTTCCAGACCTTGTCAAAGGCCTTCTGAAGATCTATCCAGGTGACGAAGACCAGCTTCTGTTCCTGAAAGGCATCTTCAACTTCTTGCGCCAGGTAAGTGACCTGATCTTCAGTGCTCCGGAACTGTCGGAATCCAGCTTGTTCAGGGGCGAGGAGGTTCCTGGATTCCAGGTACCACCTGAGGCGCTCGTTCACAATTCTCTCCAGGGTCTTCACAACACAGCTGGTGAGGCTGATTGGGCGATAGCTGGTGGCCTTCTTTGGATCCTTCCCTTTTTTTAAGATGGGGATCATGATCGCTTCTCGCCAGAGTTGTGGTAGCGATCCTTCTTGCCAGCTGCTGTTGAAGACCTCGAGTAGCTTGTTCTCTGCTGCACTACCAAGGTGGGTAGGCATCTCGTTGGTGATGCCGTCTGGGCCAGGGGACTTCTTCGCCTTTGAGTTTTTCAGAGCTGAGTGCAGCTCGTGGAGTGTGAGTGGTTGACTCATGGCGTCCACTGTCGACTGTCTGGCAGGTCTCTCTCTTTTCTCTCTTCTTGCTTCTCTCTGTTTCTCGGGGCTAACATGGAGGTTGCTCTCAGCTGCATAGCTTTCAGCAAATTGGTTGGCAGCATGCTTTCCAGTTAGCACCTTCCCGTTCTCTTCTAATGTGATCTTTCCTCTGCTGGTGTTCTCATCATTCAACTGCTTGGTGAGCCTCCAGAGCTTTCTGCCATCCTTCTCAAGGTTCAGAGAGCTTGTTTTCTCTTGCCAGCTTCTCCGTCTTGCCTGTAGCTTCTTTTTGAGAAATTTGGCTTTGGCTTCCTGGAGGCGGATGTTGTTGTTTTGTGACGGGTTGACTTCTGCTTCCCTTCTGGCGTCTGCCAGATCATCATCCAGTTCCTGCAATTCATTGCTCCAGTAGGGCTTATAGTCTCTCCTGGCACCCCTGGGAATGGACTCACGCGCTGCTCTGAGGATGCTCATGTTGAAGTCCTTCGCCACCATATTGATGTCTCGACCCTCGACTCTGATGTCTCTGGTGAGTTCGCTGGTGCGGTGTCTAAAGAGGAACCAGTTCGCTCTTTTGTAGTTCCACCGTGGGAAGGAAGCTTCAGTGCAGGACTCCATGCCCAGGGTCAAAAAGACTGGCCGATGGTCACTTCCACCTAGCTGTTCTCCGACCTCTCTGCTGGTTAGCTGGTGCATGTGTGTTAAGGGATAAGTGGCGTGTGATTAACAGCTGATCTGTTATCTTGTCCCAACGTGTGTCCTTGCTCCCACCTGTCCTCAAGTCTCGTGTTCAAAGACGAGGGACGATTGTGTACAGGTGGAGATATGGATGGAGGAGGAGGGCGGGAGGGGGGGGAGGGGGGGGGGGGCTGGGGGTTGAGTGTGGACGGGGTTGAAAGGAAGGAATCGGTAGGGGAAAAGAAAAACGATAAAAAAAAACGTTTAGGTTAAAAAAAAAATTTTTAAAAGATAAACAAAATTAATTGAAATGAATGAAATTTGTTAAAAAAAAACACAAATGGATATAAATGAAGCCCCGCATTCACCATCAATTTATCAAAACATGTCAGTTTCGAAAAGATTCAAACATAATAGTGTCAGACAACAGTGGCAGCAACCCAGTTATTGAGACAAACATTGAATATAAACGCTGTGTACCTCCCTGTTCAGCTTGCTCTTATGGCCTTGTCATCATCTTAAAGTAGCTCTGTGCTCTAAAATTAAAAAAAAGCAATGTCATCTTCATGGAAGCAAATTAAGACTTTATTACAGACCATCAGTAGCTTCCCCTTCCACCGATTCTGCGGTCTCATTGCAGTCAACCTAAAGTCCACAAATTAAGAAGTTTACTGGATTTACATGATCATGACAACTATTTCAGAAATGTTTCACAGGGGACTATAAGGTTTTAGCGAAAGGTTCCGACGTCTGATCTAACAGTATTTCACGTTGATGAAAGTCGGCGAGTTTCTCTCAGATTTTTGACAGCAACATTCTTTTGGCTCTCTGATCTTTCCCCCACAAAGAAAAAGGTCGTTCGCTCTTCTTTTCCCCCAAACCTCAAGCCGTCCAAACAGGGCGTCTTCTCCCCATTGTCTCTGACACACTCAGCCCCTGCTAAGCTCAGAATAAACTCGCCTCACAAACGCCGCCATTTTCCCCTCACGTCCCCCTGGATTATCGCCCCTGGAAGAATGTTTCTGCGCAGCCGCAGTGCGAAAGGGCGCCAAGCCGCGGAGTGGTCTCCCCTTGTGTCACTGGCACGACAATCTCGCGGTCACGTGACAAACCAGTTCCACTGTTGCCAGTAGTTGCACTCGTCCCGGTTTTCTCCTTAGTTCTTCTCTCTTTTGTTTAGAAGTTTTCTTTTTTGTTCACCTTCCTTTGTGCCAGGTCCTTCTATCCTGGATGTGTAATTGTGATAGATTTTATGTCTAGAAATCAGAGATGTCACAAATATTTTTTTCATTAATGAATTAAATGTTGCTGAACCTTGACATCCTGTATTTTATAAACGGAGCTGGTTCAAGGCATTGACGTTGGACTTAACACAATTGTGTTTTTTTAATGAGCAACTAACGTCATCATGGTGCTATCAATGTTGATATTTAACGTCTGTTCAATTCTAATATTCTTCGGAAAGTAGTAACATTCTTTCCGTGCTTCAATAGTTGATCATAAGGGGGGGGGGGGGGGGTCAAACTTTATTATTTAAGAAGCGCAGACTCGGAAAAAATGCAATGTTGTTTAAAGAAAAAGTTCAATCTGACCCAGCTGTCCGCACTTAAATTCAATCACTTCGCTGTTGGTAAACTTCTTTGCAGCAGTTGCATAAACAAGGGGGCGGGGGGGGGGGGGGGGGCTGTCATTTTCTGGTAGGTATGTAAACTTAAATGGTTTCAGTTTCCTTAACACAAAGAATAATATCCGTTCCCAATATTAGTCCCAATTCCCCTCCCCACACCCATCCTCATCAGTTCCCGCTACCTTCCTCCGCCCTACCCCCACCCCCAATCCTTTCACTCCTCGTGGATTACTTAAAGGTCGTTCATTCGTTTGTTAATTTCTTTTTGAAACTCCTTCGAAGTATTGCCATGAATCTCATAGTTCTTTATCGTAGGATGGGCGGGGATATAGCTCAGTTGGTAGCGCGCTGGATTTGTATTCAGTTGGCCGCTGTCAGCGTGAGTTCGATCCCAGGTTCGGCAGAAATTTATTTCAGAGTCAAATTTGTGTGCAGTCTCTCTTCGGTGTCCGAACTCCCCCCCCCCCCCCCCCCCCCCGTGTACACTACTGACATTGGGTGTGCACGTTAAAGATCCCACGATTGACAAAAGGGTTTTTCCTGGCAAAAATTGCTTAGGCACAGTTAATAATTGTCTACCTATACCCGTGTGACTTGGAATAATAGGCCGTGAAATGTAAATATGCGCCGAAATGGCTGCAATTACTGGCCGTATAAAATTTCATCTCACACGGCATCACTGCAGAGCGCCTAGAACTGTACCCACGGAATATGCGCGATATAAGCCTCATTGATTGATTGATTGATTGGAACTCAAAACGCTCTACGATTTGACCTTGACCTCTGTCCATTGCAGTACAGTTCATGATTATTATCTTCATCATTAAAACGCCCCTTTGCAGCAAAGCCAGTCTCTCTATGCACGTTGTGTCCGCGCTAGCACCGCGGTACAGAGAGAGGGCGGCGGCGCATAACGGGATTAACTCTTTCAAGCTGAGCGGCGTACAGGCCGACCCTTTGTTGTCTGGCCACTGGCGCACTGATGACCACTAATCCGCCACCGATAGGGAGCTTCAAATCACGACGTCATCCTCATCCTTCTTTTTTGACGTCGGCGAAAAGTGGACACTGTGCGTTTACATTGTAATGCCGCATCGTTGTGATTGGAATTTGTTCACACAAATACCTTTCTGTCAACCATGGTGGTCTTGTTTGAATCGCATGCGCTGAGAGTGTTTAATTCTGACGGCAGAAGCATCGAGAAACGTCCTCGTAATGATTTGAAGCAGTGTAATAGCTAGACCAAGTCAATAGGTGCACAGTAATAGATAAATACCTTCTCCCCCGTCCCACCCTCCCCTTCCCCCTCGTGCCGTGTAGCACGCTATACTATTCATCAACATTGTCGGACACAGTCGGCCTTGTTGTTATTATTGTTGTTGACAATTTGGTCATGTTTGAAGTTCAATCATCCACAGTACAGTTGCTGAAAGCAGTAGTAGGATTATGGAGTGAGACAGCTTTGGGGAGAAGGAGGGGTGGGGGGGCGGAGGGTGGTCGTACATTTTAAGGTTGGTTGGTTAATCCCAGCGAAGCTGGAGGTATCCTGTGAACGCTATACTGTAATCGACTTGAGAAATGTGCATACCGAATAATACATGATAAAGAAGGATTCTTTGTGCCCGGCTACGTGCTACAGGTGGAGATGGAAGTTCACCAAAAATTGGGACCATACTAACAAAAATACGGTGGGTGCAATAGTCGCCCCCATTTTTTCAGCAAACGCCACCCAAGGCCGTTTTGGACGGGTAGAAATTCCGTAGTTTCCAAGTCTATGGATAAAGCTCGCGTAAGAAGAATACGTCACGGTCGAAAGTCTTTGACGTCAATTAATGCATCATGACGTCATGCCTCCCTGACGTCTTTCTCTCTCGCGCAGTGTGTGTGTTTGTGTTCATTTTGTGCACATGTGTTAGTGTTACTGTTTGTGTGTGTGTGTGTGTGTGTGTGTGTGTGTGTGTGTGTGTGTGTGTATGTGTGTGCGCACGTGTGCATGAGTCTGTACTCGTATGTGTGTGGTGTGTGTGTGTGTGTATTTGTGTGTGTGTGTGTGTGTGTGTGTGTGTGTGCGCACGCGTGCATGAGTCTGTACTCGTGTGTGTGTAAATGTGTGTGTGGGTAGCCTATAAGTGTATGTGTGTGCGTGTATGTGTGCTTGTTTGTAAAGGTGTGTATGTCCGTCTGTCCATAATGCGTATGGGTGTGTGTTTTGTGTGTATGAAGTTTTTTGTGAGAGTGAGTGAGTGCGTGTTAGTGAGTGTGTGCATGTGTGTGTGTGACTTGGGGGGTGTGTGTGTGTGCGTGTGTGTGTGTGTGTGTGTGTGTGGGTGTGTAGGTGTGTGTGTGTT
>NC_090247.1:22440047-22472547 GCF_037325665.1 Littorina saxatilis
TTTATAAGATTTTTTTTCTAGTGTCCTTTAAGAAATGCATTCTAAAATTCCCACTATGAATAAAAAAAAACTTAGCCAGATCGTTAAGACTGACACAATCCAAAACTTCAACCGATCGGTGACGTCCCGACTCGCCCCCTCCTATCTCGCCCCCTCCTAATTCGTCCACTCCCATATCGCCCCCCCCCCCCCCCCCTCAATTCTTCATAATAATATTAGCAATATCCACCAACTTTAGAAGAAATTCAATGAAAGAACATAGACATGGTGCAACCTTTCTGTCGCTTTTAACAGCTGCAGAGGTATACATCTACCTTTAGCGTTTCATCAACAGTCAAGTGCGACAGGTTAGAGAGCGCACTAGAAACTTTAATGAAACCGTTCTAAACGGTATACGTTGCTGCACCCATAACACACTTATACTGGGGCTTTGATTTAATGCGCCGGGTATGGTACACACACACGCACACATATACGCCTGCACACACACACACACACACACACACACACACACACACACACACACACACACACACACACACACACATACATACTCCTGCACACACACACGCACGCACGACACACGCACACACACACAAACACACAGATTGCTGCCTTCACTTTGCAAAAGTAAATATATTGAAAGCTGAATTAAATTTAGTAAAATAGGCCCAAAAAAGGGCACTCGCGGTAAGGGTTGGAAAAGGTTACTTCCCTTGATGTACGTGTTGCTGTTATTCAGGCCCGCCACGTCATAGAGGGCGCTAACCTTCTCGCCGCCACTGGACTATTTTTGTTTCAAGTACAGGAGAGAAGCAGCGCCTTGGAGCTCATTCACACGCTTTGATTTAAGTAATTACCATTATTGTTGTGCGATTTTAAGCAAACCGTGCCGTGTGCGTCAAGATTAAGTTATAGTGGATTCCCCAGATTTGTCAGAATCGTCAAATTCGCCAAAACCTCCCCCCAAACGGTCAGATCAATTGTATCCCCTTAACCAACGATTAAAACTGGATAAACTCCCCTTAGTGCCTTCATGTACCGCTGGCGATGAGCGCCTGATCAAAAATCTGCAAGCCTAATTCTTTTAGTTGTGCTTTAGCACTGTAAACAGACCCCACTTTGTAAAAAGGGATTACCCATTATTAAACCCTCCGTCCGCACTGCCTCGTTGTTTTGTGGAGCTGTGACTGTGACTGCAACTACTACAAGGAGATCAGTGACCGTAGGGTCACACAAAGGTTCAACATCCTGACGAGTTTTCCGTGGGTGTGTGTGTGTATGTCTGTCTGTGTGTGTGTGTGTGTGTGTGTGTGTGTTTGTTTGTGTGTGTGTGTGTGTGTGTGTGTGTGTGTGTGTGTTTATGTGTGTGTTATGTGTATGTTTGTGTGTGTGTGGTGTGTGCAGTGTGTGTGTGTCTGTGTGTGTGTATGTGTGTGTGTGTGCGTGCGTGCGTGCGTGAGTGTGTGTGTGTGAGTGCAAACACCACAAAATGATCAGCAGTCAAAAGGTCAGACACATCAAAGGTTCGATGTCACGGCGAGTTTCCGTTGTCAGCGATAGCGCACTGCAATCGCGATTTGCAACAAGTTCTCTGCACAATGTTCTGTTTGTCTGTATCCTCGTGGGGATGGTGGGGGTGGTGTTCCCAACACTGTATTTGTGTGCCATTGGTGGTTAATGTCCATTTGTATGTCTGGGCAAGAGCGGGGGTTGGGTTGGGTGGGTAGATGGAGAGGGAGGGGGGGGGGGGGTAATGGACGAAAGTAACATGCAAGTCTCTCTCTGTCTGTCTCTTAGACTCTCTATCTTTCTTCCACACACACACACACACACCCACCCCCACGCACACACACACACACACCCACCCCCACGCACACACACACACACGCACTCACGCACACACCCACCCCCACGCACGCACACACACACACACACACACACGCACTCACGCACACGCACACACACACACACACACACCCACGCACACACACACACACACGCACTCACGCACACGCACACACACACACACACACACACACGCACACACACACACACACACACACACACACACACACACACACACACACACACAAACACCGCGCGCGGGGCAATCCATGTCTATTTTTTCTTGCGTTTTTGTTTCGGTTATCGAGAAAACGGGAATAATGAATACAAGGAAAACATAAAATTAGCTAAATGATCCCAATAGTACGAACGATAACCGGTGAGCAAGACAATGCTAATGGATTTCACGGTAGACGGATTTATCAGGAGTCGATGGATCCTAAAAACATTTCCAACGGTCATGTCGCTAGCTACCAGTAGAGACGACGATCGGAGTTTCTACCGGTAGAAACGACGTTTCTACCAGTAGAGACGACGATCGGAGTTTCTACCGGTAGAAACGACGATCGGAATAAAACGTTTGTGTGTGTGTGTGCAATGTAGGTGATTTTGTCAATTATGAACACAGTTCTATCTTACCGGAATGAACTCATTTTTAACGTTGTTTACAGAGCACGTGCATTTGTGGGAAATGTATTGAGAATGTCAGCAAATATTGTTCACCTACAACTGCCTTCACTGACCAGGTGAAGACAGCAATCACAACTTTTTTTTCCTTCAGAGTGAACACAATTCGTGAAACATCTCTGTTAGTTTGACTTCCGAAAACAGTATTCCACAGACCTTCGTCATTCAAGCATCAAGACAAGTCACCAACTGGGCAAAGGGGGCCTCCGTGTGCACGTGCAGGGGAAAATGTAACACCGCTAAATGCAAGTGCAAGCGAGCAGCAGTACCCTGCTCTACAAAATGTCACCCTAAATCCACCCGATCGTGTCTGAACAAAGACAATCACTCTGGTGAGTGAGTGTATCCCTCTTCTGACAATTCTTCTAGTGCACTAAATGCAGTTCCAAACTGTCTAGTGATGAACAAGCCTTTTATGGGGAGGGGGGGGAGGGAGGGAGAGAGTTCCCTTGTGTATTATTTTTGCTATATGAGTTGACTTTTACCAGCTGTTTTAAAGACTTGTGTATTATTTGTGCTATGTGAGGTGACTTTTACCAGCTGTTTTAAAGACTCTTGTGTATTAGTTGTGCTATGTGAGGTGACTTTTACCAGCGGTTTTAATGACAAGATCAAAGTTTCTCTCGCTTTCAACTCGCAACCATCTGTTTTAAAAACTCTTGTGTATTATTTCTTCGTTTCTACCGGTAGAAACGTCGTTTCTACCGGTAGAAACTCCGATCGTCGTCTCTACTGTTTGAGAAACACTGCCCCTTTAAATATCCAACTGTAAGGTTTGTGAATCGAATACTCACACTGGTCAAGGACAAAAAAAGCTCGGTGCGACGTCTCTGTTTGCGAAATCGTTGGACCTTTTCACAAAAGCTGACTCAGCTGTCCGCAGTGTTTCAACCGGTCATCAGTTCATGTTACCGAAAGGAAAGCTTCAATCTTAGAAGCCAAGAAACTTAAGGATTTCGTTTTAAGTTCTTGCCATGAAAGGTACATGTATATAACTTATAAGTGACTAAACAAGTAGGCCCTACTTTTTCGTCGCTTAGACAGAGAACATTATTTAGCAAGGTTTGATGAGTCGGTCAGCCTCATTCATTATTGTACCCATCCATTCATTCATTCATTCAAACTTTCACAGACAATCATCTTTTCTTTTTTTTTTACCCGACGACGTTCGTCTTTCTACAAATGCGACGTCTTCTCCAAACAGACCCACGCACCTGAGGTTGTTAGAGAGACGCGCACTCATTTCACCCGTCTCAGCCTCGCTGTCACACTGTTTGCACTGATGACGTCACTTCCCTTGTCTTCGTCAAAACATCCACTGGAATACCGCTGCATCAACGCATCTTGGTCGACTTGTTAGGGTGTTTGTAAGAAGTGCTCAGCTTCTTCAGGGGATTTACTTTTTGTTAGCTAATCTTTCGGGGAAAAAAAGAGTCTGCGCATCATTTTTACAATCTATATACTTATAAAATTAACGTACTGTTATAATCGTTTCAGCTATCTCACCACTGCTTGTTTAGATCTAGTTTGTGTTTAAGGAACAACTATGTTGAAAAGTTGAAGGCGTGTTAAAATGCCGTTGGAAACTGGGACAGTTTTGCTTCCATGGGCATCTCTCATTCGAGTATGACACAGTTTCGTTCAAATAAAAAATGTTAAAAAAACATCGACTCTGCGAAGATTAGCATAGTTTCGAAACGTTTCCCCCAGCAAACGTTGGAGAAATTGATTTTGTTTGAAGGGGGGGGGGGACTACAAAAAAATAACAAAAACAAAAGAATACGCACTTTACGATTTAGCCTTATCGTTATATAGTGGCTTCTGGAAGGCAGGGCTGAGGAAAGATGGATCAAAAACCAATGTCGCCCCATCAAATGTATTCACAGGAAACGGTTGTCAGGACAAAGACCCATTCATATATAATCCACATCACATATCTTTCTATTTCTTCAAGATCATTCAGCAGCCAAATTTCCAGTCGTTCTTTTAATCCCCATAGTGTGCATCGCTGGCAATGAAACAGCGAGCTGAGCAACTGAACCCCCGCAAAATCAACATGGCCGCCGGAAGCATTGATCTCCTCTCTTTGCTCGGCATTGGGCATGCGCAGAATTTGGGCCGGACCCTCGGTATGCCATTCATGAAAGCCGCTAGCAAGGTCAGCCAAGGTCAGACATCGGACGTTGTGGACAGCGCAAATGTGTCCAGTCCTCTTCTGTGTTGTCTCGCCGCTTTCAGGGGGCTTTGAGCGGGGCGAGTAATTCTGGGCTATCTGTAGGGGTTGGACGCGATCTCTGATGCTGCGTGTTTGACCACGGCTCAGGTCTTCTGTGGTCTGGGGTCTGTGTCCCCCGGCATGGGAAAGCTCAGTGTCTTTTGTTTCGCTCGTTTGTCTCTTTTGTGGTGGGATGGTCGTTTTATTTTGTTTCGGTCGGTTCATAGACCTGCAAATTAATGTCTTTGTTGTCTGTGTTTCTCTTTCTGTCTGTCTGTCTTTCTTTATCTGTCTGTCTGTCTGTCTGTCTGCCTGCCTGCCTGCCTGCCTGCCTGCCTGCCTGCCTGCCTGCCCGTCCGTCCGTTCGTCCGTCCGTCTCTCTCTCTCTCTCTCTCTCTCTCTCTCTCTCTCTCTCTCTCTCTAATAAATATATAGGCAAATGCTGTAAGAAAAACACGTTTGATTACACCTATATAGAGACAAAGAGAATCAGGCAGAGTGAACAAACAGACTAAATTAACTTACCATACGATACGATACGATACGAAACGATACGAAACGTTACGATGCGATACCATACCATACCACACCACACCACACCACACCACACCACACCACAACACAACACACCACACCATACCATACGATACAATACCATACAATACAATACAATACAATACAACTGTGTCACCTGAGTGTGGTTTCCATCATAAAGTTTTCTTTGGTAGCTTCCATTAGGTCACGTCCTCCCTATGTCATCTATTGGTTTTCACTTAATGCAAAAAATCGTGACCGGGTCAGAATGAAGGACATGTTACCACCCGTCATGGTTGCTTGCTTGCTTGCTTGCTTGGCTGATTGTTGTTCATGTCCTCATGTCCTTTGTGACTTGGAATAATAGGCCGCGAAAAGTAGGATATGCGCCGAAATGGCTGCGATCTGCTGGCCGATGTGAATGCGTGATGTATTGTGTAAAAAATATTCCATCTCACACGGCATAAATAAATCCCTGCGCCTTGAATATGTGCGCGATATAAATTGCATAAAAATAAAAAAATAAAAATCCCTGCGCTTAGAACTGTACCCACGGAATACGCGCGATATAAGCCTCATATTGATTGATTGATTGATATTCGGGACCGAATCACTTGTGTTTGCTTTCTCAGTTAACATGCATTGGTGGTCTCCGTTTTTGAAACTACAGTCGAACCTGCCCTTAAGACCATCTGTCTTAGGAGACCACCTGTCTTAAAAGACCACCTGTCTAAGGAGACCACCTGTCTAATGAGACCACCCCAAAGTATCCCCAAGGGTTTTTACGACTATATAAATCAGCTGTCTCAAGAGACAGTCGAACCTGTCTAAAGAGACCGCCCAAGGGACTGAGAAAAAGTAGTCTCTTTAGACAGGTGGTCTCTTTAGACAGGTTCGACTGTACATGCATTTACATCTAGGTCTACCACATGCAGTGAAGTAAAGCAGGTTCCAAAAAGCTCACATCTAAGTTTCTTATTACTTCGAAACTTGTAAAAATCTTGATCTCCTATAAAGCTTTTAACAAAATGTCATAAACTGGACAAAATGCACCCGGGGGAGGGGTGGGTGGGGGGTGGGTGGAGATTGTTTCTTTATCTCTGTGTCACTAATACAAAACTCTGCCTGGTGTTGTTTTTCAAGGTCTGATTTTACAGAAATTATCCAACAAATAAACAGTACAAAAACTGTCAAGCTCGGACAAGTTCTTGGCTAGTCGCGGCATTCTAAACACACATGTCGCTCGATATCCCTAGCCTTTCCACCCGACCCAGTTCTCATCGACTGCAATTGAGTTATTAGCCTTGTCAAGGCACGGGAGAGAACTCTGATTTCTTGCTGGGATTGTTTGTGCAAGGGGCATATTTATTATCCGCATAAATTCCCAGTTTCCTACACCACACCGGTGACACTGTGACGGTTCCCCTACGCTTTGTGTTCGGTGCCCTGACCCTTTGTTTTCGGTTCCCACTCGGTTCCCACACGCCAAAATTCGCGGACAAAACATCCATTTATGGTAGTATTACGCAATGTTGCTCTCTGAGAATGGTCTTGTTAGATCTGTGAGTGTTTACACTACATGCCTAGGTGCTGTTGGATTGAAGGTTTTTGATATTTTAGCCGTTATTAGGTAGAATGCCTTCCACTTTACTGCAAAACTGCATAATTCGTAGCATCGGCAAGAAATATCCTACCAAAAAATGCCTGCTTGGAACTGTCGTTGGTCCAGCAAAAAGTGCAACATGTCTGTAGCAGACAGCCCAAGTTTCAAGATTGTAGGGCCATCCAAACAGCCGTAATAATAAAAACAACAAAAGTAGTCAGTGAAATTGGCTGTGTTCGGTCCCCACACACTTTTGTGACGTAGGCGTGACGGTTCCCATAATTCATTGTGTCGGTCCCCACTTTCTGTGTCGGACCCCACTTTCGACCTAATTTCTCTGTGACGGACCCCACAACCAGCCTATTTTGTGTCGGTCCCCACACCTTCTTGGATTTATGACTTGCCGGTTATTTGTATCATTGTATTCATTGAATCTAATTGTCTCGGAGTTATTTTTCAGCAACAACCGGCAAGGCAGCACCTTTTGTGATACCAAGTAAGTCAGATGACATCAGTATGTGTGTGTATGTGTGTGTGAGAGAGAGAGAGAGAGAGAGAGAGAGAGAGAGAGAGAGAGAGAGAGAGAGAGAGACTAACTTTATTAGTTTATGCCACAAATAATATATAACATTATTTATCTCTGGGACGGTTCCCAGTATACCAGCAAATTATGTGTTGATCCACCCACACCTTCTTGAACTGGCCTTCCCAATATCTACTCTTAGTCTTACGGCCTTGGAGATATGCAATTTGGCACATTTTTAAAATAAAAGATCCACCTATCGTATGTGAGATTCAGTTTTCAGAGCAAAATGCTGCCCAGGGACTTCTAGTGGTGATTGAAAAAAAAAAAGAGTACTTGCCTGTGTCAAGTATGTGTCTTTATCCACGCTTGTTGTAAGAGGCAACTTTTCCCAGCTCCTTGTGTTCATGACTGCTTTCTCTTAAAATTAATTACTTTATGACAGTCAGAATACAATGGAACAAGGCTACATAAACCCTGACAGCCTACGACAACGGCCCGACTAAGGCTCAACACCGCGCCAATAAATTCAGCATTGGGCCAATGTTGGGCCATGATTGCTCCGTTTTCGTAGGCTATCAGGGTCAAAGATACATATTGGTAAACTAGTAAAATACATGTTCAGCATCATCAGCAATACCACAAAAGGATTAAAACAAGAAATTCCTCCGATAGGAACTACACCCCCGTCAAAGGGAAATAACCTTCTCAGTTGGTGGCAGTGAGAATGGTTATTTCCCTTTGACCAACGGGGGGGGGGGGGGGGGGGGGGGTCCGTCTATACCAGGCCTTGTATAATTTTAATCCACCAATAACTCCCTAACCGTGTGTTTGACTGGTCCCAATTTTTGTAAGGACCGTCTCAGAAATGTATAGAACCTGTTCACCAAGTTTGGTGACGATCGGTCCGTTCATTCTTGAGATCTACTTGCGAACACAAACACATCGAGTGAAACCTATACACACCCCTATACCGGGGGTGTAAAAATCCTATTAGCTGTATGTCAGCGGCACAATGCAACCAGAACCAGCGTTTATGTGGAGTGATCGGGTGCTGGTCACTACCGCGAGCGTCACTACCGCGAGTACCACTACCGCGTCTCACACTAAAGTTGTGTTTCCGTACCCGCGATAGCGTTTTTCCAGCGGTGCGACGAAAATCAAGCACATAGAAAATGACCAGGAGTGTTTCCACACGCGCGACGCGTTAGCGGCGCGACAAGCGGCAAGCGACGCGATTTTTTTGAAAGGGTCCTGGAGCGATTTTTTCGCGTTGTCGCGCGGCAACGCGGGAGTTTACAGATTTTACCGCATGTTTAAAACGCAAGTACGGAAACACGTCACGCGTTTGCGCGCGTTTTCTTTTGTCGCTGCCGCTGTCGCGGGTACGGAAACAGAACTTACCGCGAGTACGACACTACCGCGGGTACGACACTACCGTCCGCGAGTATAACACTACCGCGTGTCACACTACCGCGAGTATAACATTACCGCGTGTCATTTTATGACTTCCATGGCTGAAGGCAAAGGTTGAAATGTTTCCTTGAAATATAAAACAAAAAGGCCTGGTCTGTTCTCTGAACACTAATTCAATGTTTGTCATGCTAACCAAGAACTCAAAACGATCAGAACACACTATCAGAATACATATAGAATGGGTTGCTTCCAATCAAAGCCGTTAGAACACAAACTCACAAGAAGTAAGTTTGCATGCGTTCTCTCTACGGTTATGGTACTCGCGGTTGTGGTACGCGCGGTAGTGTGACACGCGGCAGTGTTATACTCGCGGTAGTGTCGTACTCGCGGTAGTGTGACACGCGGTAGTGTTACACGCGGTAGTGTCGTACTCGCCGTAGTGTGACACGCGGTAGTGACGCTCGCGGTAGTGTCGCATAACCGGAGTCAGTGATCTGGAAAGGTGTCAATCTCTCTCTCTCTCTCTCTCTCTCTCACTCTCTCTCTCTCTCTCTCACACACACACACACACACACACACACACACACACACACACACACACACACACACACACACACATACTGATGTCATCTGACTTACTTGGTATCACAAAAGGTGCTGCCTTGCCGGTTTTTGCTGAAAAATAACTCCGAGACAATTAGATTCAATGAATACAATGATACAAGTAACCGGCAAGTCATAAATCCAAGAAGGTGTGGGGACCGACACAAAATAGGCTGGTTGTGGGGTCCGTCACAGAGAAATTAGGTCGAAAGTGGGGTCCGACACAGAAAGTGGGGACCGACACAATGAATTATGGGAACCGTCACGCCTACGTCACAAAAGTGTGTGGGGACCGAACACAGCCAATTTCACTGACTACTTTTGTTGTTTTTATTATTACGGCTGTTTGGATGGCCCTACAATCTTGAAACTTGGGCTGTCTGCTACAGACATGTTGAACTTTTTGCTGGACCAACGACAGTTCCAAGCAGGCATTTTTTGGTAGGATATTTCTTGCCGATGCTACGAATTATGCAGTTTTGCAGTAAAGTGGAAGGCATTCTACCTAATAACGGCTAAAATATCAAAAACCTTCAATCCAACAGCACCTAGGCATGTAGTGTAAACACTCACAGATCTAACAAGACCATTCTCAGAGAGCAACATTGCGTAATACTACCATAAATGGATGTTTTGTCCGCGAATTTTGGCGTGTGGGAACCGAGTGGGAACCGAACACAAAGGGTCAGGGCACCGAACACAAAGCGTAGGGGAACCGTCACAGTGTCACCGGTGTGTACACGTTAGCACGGCAAACACAGGTGCCGTTGGGTGTGCTCCGGATATCTACAGCGCCCTTCTTACGGTGAAAAATGAAACTGAACCTTGGTCCTACAAGAGGATCAGATCATCGCCCTGCATACTGTTTATTTTTTTTTGCTTACATTTGTGTGTGTGTGTGTGTGTGTGTGTGTGTGTGTGTGTGTGTGTGTGTGTGTGTGTGTGTGTGTGTGTGTGTGTGTTTGTCATAAACTGGACAAAATGCACCCGGGGAGGGGTGGGTGGGAGGGGGTTGGGGAGATTGCTTCTTTATCTCTGTGTCACAAATACAAAACTCTGCCTGTGTGTGTGTGTGTGTGTGTGTGTGTGTGTGTATGGGTATGTGTATATGTGTGTTTGTGTATGTGTGAGTGTGTCTGTGTGTGTGTGTGTGTGTGTGTGTGTGTGTGTGTGTGTGTGTGTGTGTGTGTGTGTGCGTGCGTGTAGCAGTTTTCCTATTCTAGATGCTATTCACTTGTTACATAATTAGCCGGTGGAAAACCGTAAAGATTGTAGGTAGGAATAAGATATGTTTAAACTCTAAACTGAAGTGTTCCATTGTTGAGCACAAGTTTTGTAACCTAGCACTGAACCCAGTGTGAGAGATACTAAATATGTCTACTAGCAAAAGTAGCACGTGCACGTTTTTTTGTAAACGCTATTTTGCGTTAAACATGTGTGCTTCTCTTGCTAGTAGAATTAGATGGTATCTTACACAGTGTTCACAACCGATTACAAAAAGTATGTTCAAAAGTGGAAAACTTAAGTTTACAGTGAAGATCTGTAGCAGTTAACATGGTTGTTCACACTAGTCCCCAACACAACGGTTTCAATTCTTCAAAACTCTCCTTCCAACTCGCTGAATGTAGGCTCAATGAGTATGTTGTCGTAGTACATTTGAACCTGCCCGTTGCAACCACCTCTCTAAAGCGACAACCTGTCACCAGCGACAACCCAGAAAGATTCCAGTCGAGGTTTTGTTCTGTATACTAAATTCACATGTCTATAGCGACAACCAGTCCACAATGACCCTGTTGGTCGGTCCCTTGGGTTGATGTTATAGAAAGATGCGACTATATTTTACATGATAATTTCGAGCGGGAAGAAGTGTATATGTAAGCCTTCATTCTCGGCATAATGGCTCGGCACTTTGAAAGATACTGAGCTCTCCAAGAGCCTGGTGTCGGTACCACTAGTCACAGAGAGCAATGTGCCTCGTGGTGCCAGACTGGCGAGCGTATGAAAGCACAAATTAAGACAACGTGCACAGCGGTAATTTGAAAATTCCTACTTGATGATGTTGGGTGTTTTTTCCTACATCAGTGTCTGTAGGGACTGTGGGGTGAAGAAGCAAAGTAAAGAAAGGAAACGCACGCACGCACGCACAAACGCACACGCACGTACTCACACATGCATGCACGCCTGCACGCACGCACGCACGTACTCTCACACATTCACGCACGCACGCACCCACGCACGCACGCACACACACACACACACACACACACACGCACACACACAAACTCACACACTTACACAGGAAAGATGAACTAGTTTCTCTCTTTGTCTCTGTCTGGCTGGCTGACTGGCTGGCTGGCTCACTGGCTGGCTGGCTGTGTCTGTCTCTGTGTGATTATCTCTCTCTCTCTCTCTCTCTCTCTCTCTCTCTCTCTCTCTCTCTCTCTCTCTCTCGCTCACTAAGCGGCAGATTATAACAATCTCCGCCTTTTCCCGTTCTTTTAAACGTGATTATAGTAAGGTGTTCACTGGCAGTTAACTTCGTTCGACTTTCACTGCCGTTTCCAACGCGAGGAACACTCCAACATGACATTTTGGTAATGAAGAACAAGTAGTAACTTTTGGGATGCATTAAAACGTCATTTTCTTCTTCTTTTTGTAATGATTGTTTTGTTCTTGCTGCGTCAGCGCTTTCTTGAATAACAACAAGGCAGATTGAAACCGCAGTCAGTGCACAGGAGTTTGTATCAAAGCGCCGGCCGATCTACTCCTTATCCTTTCTGTACTATAACTACTAATATTGCTATTTCATATGTTATGTGGATTTCCATTGGTCAATTGGGCAAAACTGAGCTCAGTGCAAAAGTGATATCGACGACATTTCCGTCGATATCAGTTTTGATATCGACGACCTCTTTATTGCTTCCCCACTTCAAAAACAAAAACACCTAAATTTAAAAACAAACAAATATATATGAAAATGTAATGATCCCAGAATTTAGTTCAGCAAGTGACTAAAGACTTTTTGAAAGAAAAGACATTTTTAAATACTGAAAAGTACAAAAAATAGAGTGAACAAAAAGAAATAATAATCAGAGGGAGGGATATGGAACAGCCAAAACTGAGACAAATACTTTTGTAATTTCTTTACAGTAAATACAAAATGTCCAGAGAATTAGCAATATATCTAACATTGACTGACTGTGTGATGATATCTTCTGCTATTGGTCTGTTTCGACAGTGATATCAAAATCTCGACCTCCGGTCTCGATTTTGATATCACTGTCTCAACAGACCATAGCAGAAGATATCATCACACAGTCCGTCAATATTGGGTATTACTAGTGAATCATAGTAGTAGTAATGGTACAGGATGGCTAAAGAAGTATAGATCGCCCGGCGCTTTGACACAAGCTCCTGTGGTTGGTGAAAGGAAGATCAGATCTGTGGTCAGTGATTCATGATGATGCTATCTGCCAGTCGTCAGACTTCCTGGCTCAACCCATTCACCGTCACGGACCACAGACCGTCATGGAAATGCTTTCACGTATATTTGACACCAACACAAACATAGCCCTAGCTGTTCAATTTTTACTGTGTATTCGACCTGATCATCTCGATCAACAGAAATCTCGCCTTGGCGCTTGGAACTATTTTAGGATTTGCGCCCTGGAAATACCCTTATTATTATTATTATTATTATTAGTAGTAGTAGTAGTAGTAGTAGTAGTAGTAGTAGTAGTAGTAGTAGTAGTAGTAGTGAGTAGTAGTAGTAGTATATTATTAAAACACATAGACTGCTATCGTTTACAAAATCCAGAATAACAAAAACAAACAAAAAAAGGTAGGTTGATGAACGTTTAATTTGATTTGATATTTTTTAAGATAGCAATCCAACTTACTGTTCATCGGCTACAATAAAGCTGCTCTACCGACTTCGGGTTGAAAGCTGTCGCAAGAAAACCAGGCAACCCCCAAAGAAACGGAATAAAACAAAAGAAAACATGACTTAAAACAAAAGAAACTGACAGCAAAAAAAAAAGCACTTGCCTCCTAAAAAGAAAAAAACACCTGGGTTCCCTAAATCGACAACAGCAAAACATTTATACCGTATGTTTTGAGGCAGGGTATTTCAAAAGTGACAGTCGCCAACAGATGCGCGGTACAGGTAGAGTGCCCGGCTTTGCCTGTGACAGACGATCAGTGACTGCAGATATGGAGTGTGAGTGAGACATTCCGCAAAGTTTTGGCAACATGTCTTTTCGTGTCCCTGGCCTGAGGGATTTGACTGTCCAGCACATCAGTCGTTAGCTTCTTTGGGCTGGACAAAGTGTGGTAGTTTTCTGTCTGTCTGTAAGTCTGTCTTGACCGTCTGGTTGTCTGTGTCTGTCTGTGTCTGTCTCTCTCTGTCTCTCTCTGTGTCTGTGTCTGTGTCTCTGTCTCTGTCTGTCTGTCTGTCTCTCTGTCTCTCTCTGTCTCTCTCTCTCGGTCTCTCTCTCTCTCTCTCTCTCTCTCTCTCTCTGCGAGGCAATGTTCTTTGTTTTTATAGGACAGTAAAATCGTTGATCCCCCTCCCCCCCTCATCAACACCACCTCCCATACCCTACCCCCCCCCCCCCCCTATTAAGAGCCTACTCTCAACGATGTATCCACCGGCTGTGAAGTAGCAGCCATGATGATGAGCAGTTTTACGGGCATGTTTGTCGTTGATGAGCGTTTCCAGGGCATCACGAGTCGTCTTTATGGCCGGGTCCTCATCGTCCCGGGGGAGGAAGGACCCCCCTCTGCTTTATTTCGCCCTCACACTTTGCTTTATATCCCTTAAAGACGCACTTACTCTAGAGATGACATCGGCCGGACATTTGACAGGTTGACATCGTGAAACCTCCAAGTTGAGATGAATGTCGTTATTGATTCTTTGATGATCTGTCGGTTGTCGGCCAGAAAACGGGAGGTGTTACAATTCGGATGACAGTGCAAGAGGCATCGGTCCCAAGAATTTTTGGTCGGAAAAAGGGGGGGGGGGTCGTTCTTAGGGGGGGGGGGGGGGGGTCGTAATTGAAGGTCTTACGTTACCGGAAATGAAATTGTCAACCGGTTACAATGGTCGTTACTGAGATCCACAGGTGGTTGCTGTGGACAAGCGAACTACACTACTCAAAAGAATTCAAGGGCCAGTGTCATTTTTGACATGGTTTGAAAAATAAAGTGCAGACTGAACAAAATGTGTTTTTTTGCCAAATAAGCAACAAACAGTGTTACGCAATGTTCAAGACAACGTGTTTCTGAAAAGGGTTCAGATGAGCGTTTATTCAAAGTGCTACACGGGGCCACAAAAGAAACGCAAAATTTACGTGAAAATGCTATCTTTTCAAACGCGTCTAGCTGACGCAGCACACCTGCGCAGACTGAAAACTGCAATGCACGTGAAAGCCGTAGCTTTTGTGAGCAGACGTCAACCAGTTTTTCAGACCAACGGGTATTTAAGGCCACGTTTCTTGAGCATTTTTAACCATGCCCCCAAGACGCCGACTGAGTGATGCTGCCAGAGGGATGGCCGTGGCCTGGCTCCAGGAAGGCGTAGCAGTGCGGGAAGTTGGCAGGCGACTGCAAGTGACACATTCTGTCATACAGAGGCTGAGAGATCCCTTCAACAACACCGGAAGTGTGCAAGAACCAAGGGGGGCTGCGCGCACACGAATGACGACATGGAGAGAAGACCGCTACGTCATCGTGTCAGCCCTGCGTAACAGAACCGCCACTGCAAACACGCTCAGGGGGCAAGTGCGAACAGCCACCAACATCCTGGTCAGTGACCAAACCGTTCGCAACCGTCTGCACGAGGTGAACATGCGATCAAGGCGGCGAGCGGTACGACCTCCACTCACTAGGGCTCATCGTTCAGCTCGTCTGGCCTGGACCCGGCGTCATCTGGCCAGGACAAGGCAGCAGTGGTCCCGGGAGCTCTTCTCCGACGAGTCTCGCTACACGCTGTCCTTCAACGACGGCCGAATTCGCGTCTGGAGACGTCCTAGAGAGCGCTTCAGCAACGCTACCGTTCTGAAGCACAACAGACATGGTGGTGGTTCCCTGATGATGTGGGGTGGATTCAGTCTTCACCACAGGACACCCCTACACCGTGTCCAAGGCAACCTGACTGGCATCGCGTACAGGGATGACATTCTGCGTCCCATAGCCACACCAGTCCTTCAGGCCATCGGACCAGGTGCCACACTGCAAGACGACAACGCGCCTGCACATGGAGCTCGGGTCGTCAATAACTTTCTGCAGCAGCAGCAAGTTATCAAGATGGACTGGCCCTCCCGTTCGCCCGATCTGAACCCAATCGAGCACCTTTGGGATGTCCTGGGGCGACTGATTCGAGCGAATCATTCTCCTCCACCGGGGCCCAAGGACTGTTATGCCGGGGTGGAAGTAGAGATAAGCGCCTACTTCCCAAGAAATGCTCCAAATGGCTTCGTGTCTCCAAACACCTCTGACAGTCAAATCCAGCTCCTGGCCTTCACGTGGCGGGCCCTGTCTTCGACTAACAGGAGAAGGGATGCAGGCGGGTCACTGGCGCCTTAAAACCAGCTGCTTTGGGCAGATGTGGCTCGTTAACCTTGGATGGTCGCTCATCTAGGAGAAGGACAACTCCGATTTCAAAACCCGCACTGCCTTGTGTGCGCCTTGGGAAAGGCAAAAGCTACAAGAAGGAAAACTTCGACGTCAAACCCGGGTAGAGTGGACTCGACAGCCCAGCAAGGCAGCTACTCTTGGGGAGGAGGCAACCCTGAGTAAGAACCTCAACCACCGAAGACGGAAGACAGCAGCCAACTTGGCGTGGGGAGAAAATCGGCTGTCTACGCTCCCACGATAATATGGCCGTACAATTAAAAAAAAAAAAATTCTCCTCCACCAAACCTCAACGTCCTGTTCCACACTCTGCAGCAGGAGTGGCAGGCGATCCCTCAGAACACTCTTCAGACATTGGTCAGGTCCATGCGTCAGCGTTGCCTCGACTGCATCAATGCCAATGGAGGTCACACTCGTTATTGACTCTTGTGATTCCAATTGCTCTCTGTTCTGAATTTTGAAAATGGGGGTATGTCCATTCAAATGAAATTTTCTCGATGAATAATTCGTGTTGGTTAATGAAATTGTAACCGATCGAACAACAAGTGAATAAATTAAACTTCTGATATATGTTTTCTGTTGTTTGTCTTAATTGCTTTGAATGGGGAATGACCAACTAAGTGGCCCTTGAATTCTTTTGAGTAGTGTATGTACTTGTAGACGAAAAACTCGTCAGAGATTCTTGGCAGCGGTCGTTGTAGACAGGGGGTCGCCTTCGAGGGGTAATCACAAGGGTAGGTTCCATTGTAGTTAAAAAGATGTCCTACGCTCAAAGAGGTAGTCCTCTCGTTTCCTCTAGGGCAAAGTCCTGACTCCGGTTTACAGCTCAGGGTCCAAAATAAGCCATCGTAACATTAAACTCGGGATTAACCTTTATGTCCAGTTTAAGAAGGTGGCTCCAGTAATCTGCTCGTAGATCTGTACCTATGAATTTGCAAGGCTGGATCTAAGGGAGGGGGAGGGGGTAGATCCGGAAGCCCCCCTTACCCGGCAAATGTGCTTTTTTCTCAAGAAGAGAACCAAAATACGCATTTCAAATGCTAACTTTTAACATCATTGGGGGGGGGGGGGGGCAAGGCAAGGTTGGGCAATAACTTGTTGCAATTGCACATTATGCTCTTACTATTCATTGGATACAAATCTGCAAGCAAGTCTTTTGCAACACCTGCAAAGTTCACGTCACAGGTCACCACCATACAATCTTGACCTGAAATCAATTTTAGACATTGTTCATATTTGAGCTGAAAGAAAATGAAAACAACGGAGAGACAAAGAGAGAGAGAGAGAGGGAGAGAGAGAGACAGACAGACAGACAGAGAGAGACAGAGACAGAGATAGAGACAGAGACAGAGACAGAGACAGAGAGACTTTTTGACTTTTGGATGGTTTATTGTACGTATGACCATTGGCCCATATACAAACCAGGGAAGAGGGGATGTGGGTTTGGGGAATTTTACACATATGTATACACGTCTTACACATTTATACTCACATGTTATATAATAATCGTTTACAATTACAACGGTACCATCTCTAACATTGCAGTGTTTCAACGTGCAGTTGTCGACGTTTTACGGCGTGGAAAATGAACTTAGCAACGAGGCAACACCTCTTAACATCTGAAAATGACAAAATGGTAGACACGGAACCTTCACACATGCTTCCTGTAAAAAAAAATCTTAAATCAGAATATAATGGACAGCATAAGAGGAAGTGGTGTTCATCTTCGGCTACATTTTCACAAAAAATACAATACCTTGAGAGAGAGAGAGAGAGGGAGAGAGAGAGAGAGAGAGACAGAGAGGCAGAGAGAGAGAGAGAGACACACACACACACAGAGAGAGAGACAGAGAGAGAGAGAGACAGAGACAGAGACAGATCAAATCAAATCAAATCAAATCAAATTTTATTTTACGAGGGTTGTGGCATAAGCAATACTCTGAAAATTAAAAATATAAAAATTAAGATTAAAATAAAATTTCCGAAATCGATTTAAAAAACAATTTCATCTTATTTCTTGTCGGTTCCTGATTCCAAAAACATATAGATATGATATGTTTGGATTAAAAACACGCTCAGAAAGTTAAAACGAAGAGAGGTACAATAAAGCGTGCAATGCAGCGCAGCGCAACCACTACCGCGTTAAACAGGCTCGTCAATTTCACTGCCTTTTGCACGAGCGGCGGACTGCGGTCATTGTGAAAAAATGCAGTGCGTTCAGTTTCATTCTATGAGTTCCACAGCTTGACTAAATGTAGTAATTTCGCCTTACGCGACTTGTTTATTTTATGCTTTAAATTCACCATTACTCTTTGTCTTATTTTCCATTATTCTTTGCCTAATATTACCCAATATTGACGGACTGTGTGATGATATCTTCTGCTATGGTCTGTTGAGACAGTGATATCAAAATCGAGACCGGAGGTCGAGATTTTGATATCACTGTCGAAACAGACCAATAGCAGAAGATATCATCACACAGTCAGTCAATGTTAGATATATTGCTAATTCTTTGGACATTTTGTATCTACTGTAAAGAAATTACAAAAGTATTTGTCTCAGCTTTGGCTGTTCCATATCCCTCCCTCTGATTATTATTTCTTTTTGTTCACTCTTTTCTTGTACTTTTCAGTATTTCAAAATGTCTTTTCTTTCAAAAAGTCTTTAGTCACTTGCTCAACTAAATTCTTGGATAATTACATTTTCATATATATTAGTTTGTTTTTAAATGTAGGTGTTTTTGTTTTTGAAGTGGGGAAGCAATAAAGAGGTCGTCGATATCAAAACTGATATCGACGGAAATGTCGTCGATATCACTTTTGCACTGAGCTCAGTTTTGCCCAATTGACCAATGGAAATCCACGTAACATATGAAATAGCAATATTATCTGTTATGCTTTACTTTAATAACGTTAATTCGTTGCCTTCTTCCCAGTACGGGCTCTGAATCGAAAGCGTTTTTGGTCTCCGTTAAAGCCCCGGTCCCACTGTGACGAATTTTGACGGCGAACTAGGCCTATAACGATTTGGGATTCGTGGAGATAATCGCCGAGGTCGTTGTGTTTCGTATTACTTCGTTCTTGTTCGACAAACCAATCGTTGTGCATCGCAGGAGATCGGCAGAGATCGTGGAGTCGCAACGACTGTTTTGAAATGGTTAAAACAGTCGTAGCGCAGCAACGAATTGATGATATTCGTTGTTTGTCGTTGTGTATTCGTTGTTATTCCTCCTTGTTCTTTGTGCGTCGTACTGCGTCGTTCTGGCTATCGCCGCTCTCCGTTGTGATTCGTATACAATTCTCCATGATTTCTGTCTTGGACAATCGGTCCCACTGTCACGAGTTTTGACGGTGAACTACAATGATTTTGGGATTCGTGGAGAAAATCGCCGAGGTCGTTGTGGTTCGTATTACTGCGTTCTTGTTCGGCCGATTTTTCGCAAACATTCGTGGCAAACATCGCTTTGGCAAAGTCGCAATAACTCGTGGTTCGCCAAAATATTCGTGATAGTGAGTTGGCGTAACGTCATGAACTCTATGAACAAAGGTGGCTGCGTGAGTGCACTGAAGCGCCCCCTGGCTCTGTGTCAGTTTGGGTTTACACATGTGATTGATGATCGTTTTCTTGTCGCATGATCAACTTAAATGACAACTATTTGTCGATTTTTAACGCTAGAATAAAGTTGAAATTAAGGCCATGCAGTTTTACCTTGCACCTGTGTCGTTGTTCACAAAACTGTCATTTGATCACAAGACTATTCGGGTTTCTTTCAAAGGAGAATTTGTTGTTCATCATTTTTACAGGGCATTCTAAACTGCCTTTTGAATATATAACAAGGTGAATGCAGAAATCATACCATGTGTAGTACACCGTTAATGATGGAAACACTCCAAACTTCATATAATTTGACAACTCTAACGACTCGGATGTGTTATGCCACCAAACACAGATATAGACTAACTCCCAAATAATGAGTTCGAAACGCTTAGACTGGTCTTTGTGGCTGTTCTTAAAGGCACAGTAAGCCTCCCGTAAACCATCACAGAGCTCCCCGAGCGTCTACATACTGTACCAGCATACTTCCATTTGAACGCTCACCGAACGGGAACATCCTGGCTGCTTTCTGTCGAGCATGAGAAATTTTCAAAGAATTTATTTTCTTGGACTTGCTCCTCTACAACAATGGCGCTGTCAGGCTTTTACACACAGTACAAACACCCTTCCATTTGAACGCTCACATCCTAGGTGCCCTACGTAAAGAGCGAGCAATTTTTAAAGAATTAATTTTGCAGATTGTCTCGAACACTTTTTGGACCCATCCGGAACTCAGGTCAAAAATGAGTTACTTCCCTTCAGGTCTCATTCTATCGATGTAAACTGGCAATATCCGTGGATCGATGATTATCAGAATGTTTTTGGACGGCGTTGTGCTTTTTTGCGCTAGACCTAACTTTTAAAATCTAAATAATAAATTGACAGCTTGTTACACAAACATTCTTTAATCATAAAATCTGTTTTCATCAAGACAAGATCAGTACAATTCGAAGTTGTGAAAGTTTGAAAAAAGAAAAGCCCGGAAGCAGGGACACGCAAGGGTCGTAGCAGACGACGGTTTATGCATATCGCCGTTCCTCTCAACAGTCAAAAGCCATCGCTAGAGTTCTTGTGAACCACAGCCGTTTGTTTCGTGCATAAAAACGTGCTATTGTAGATAAGCTCACATCGAGTCGCATTCAAATGACTGACGACTACATTGTGAAAAAGGGAAACTGGATCACACGGGTTCACGATGGCTCAGGGGTAAGATAAACCACGCAAAAATAAATTCTTTGAAAATTGTTCGCTCTTTACGGAGGGCACTTAGGATGTTCTCAATCGGTGAGTGTTTAAATGAAAGGGTGTTTGTACTGTGTGTAAAAGCCTGACCGTATCTGTGATGGTTTACGGGAGGCTTACTGTGCCTTTAATAATTGTGAAATGGATATAAACTACTTCTCAAAAAGCATTCTTACAATTCATTAAATCGGAAATTAATGTTCTCTAGGAGTCAACTATGTGCAGACTCGTCCAGATGTGTGAACATCCCCGTGTGCCTGCATGCGCACGATAACGATCCAAGAAAAGCTGACAGCAAAAGACGCAGGGCTAATAAAGTAAAACACGTATAAAAGCATGCAGGATTATTTTAATAGATGAATTGGGAAAATAACTCTGGCCGGTTTGTACAGATTGTGAAAGAGTGAATACCCTTGATTTTACGTGGACCGCCATTCCACGGGCCAATCACTAGCGAGGGGTATATCGAAAACACGTGGACAATGAGCATGCACGTGTCGATTTATTTGTCCCCGTAAAAGCAAGGGTATTCACTCTTTCACAACCCATTCAAACCTGACAGAGGAATGCTGTCTTACGTTATGATTTTGATGGTTTGTTTTGCCATTGCCCTTGAGGATTTGAGTCATGGTTCACTTTTGCTTCAAATCGTTGCTTGTTGATTAGTTTTGATTGGTTCCGTTTGTTTGTTTGTTTGTTTGTTTGTGGGTTTCTATCTTTCTTTAAATAATGTGTGTCATTCTTCCTCTTCGTTTATTGTGTGTGTTTTAGCAAGGAGTAACTGTAAGAAGGGACCATATGGACCTGACGATATTATCCTTCTGTAAACAAAAAATTCGAGTTCTCTCTCTCTCTCTCTCTCTCTCTCTCTCTCTCTCTCTCTCTCTCTCTCTCTCTCTCTCTCTCTCTCTCTCTCTCTGTGGATCTCTCTCTCTCTCTGTCTCTCTCTCTCTGTTTGTGGATCTCTCTCTCTCTCTCTCTCTCTCTCTGTCTCTCTCTGTCTTTCTCTGTCTGTCTGTCTCTATCTGTCTCTGTCTCTCTCTGTCTCTCTCTCTGTCTGTCTGTCTCTATCTGTTTCTATCTGTCTCTCTGTCTGTCTGTCTCTCTCTCTCTGTCTCTCTCTCTGTCTGTCTGTCTGTGTTTCTCTCTCTGTCTGTCTGTCTGTCTCTGTCTGTCTCTCTCTCTCTCTCACTCTCTCTCCCTCTCTGTCTCTCTGTCTCTGTGTGTGGATCTCTCTCTCTCTCTCTCTCTGTTTATGTATCTGTGCATGTTGTAAATATAGAAGCACACTCCTAATTCAACATACGTAGGCCTACCCTCATCTTCACTTACTCAAAACCCACCATTATTTCCAAGTCAAAATCTGTCCCTCTCTCTCATTCTCCATACTTTACGCAACATGTTTTGGTGGGTGACCTTTAGCAAGCGGCACGTGCGTGTTGCTGTCTGTCACCCCCTGCTGTCAGCCGTGCACGTGCGCACTGTCGCCACTTCCGCACAACCCGTGACGTCGTGTTATCTAGGTCACGACCTCGCGCCTTTGATCTGTCAAACGTCAAGTTCACGGTGTGTCAACTGATTCCGTTCATCCACCGGATGTTTCCGTTCATCTACAGGATGTTTCCGTTCATACAGCCTCATTTCCGTCACTTACTTGGGGGAAAACGTTGTGGTAAGTCGTGTGGGCAGCGCGCTTGTGTGATATTGAAAGAATAAGGTAGCGAAATGGTTGGGCTATGTGTACGATAAGTACCAAGGTGCTAGTAATCCTAATGATAACACTCACGGGCCGATCGTGGCAAAATTGCCTGATTTTTTAACACTTTCTTGTTTTTCTCGCTCTGTTGTCGAATCTGACCCCTGATTTGCACATGATCACCAAAACCATTGGCTGTTGCGACATAGACGGGGTTGGTTGGTTTTTGGGTTTCAATGTCCCTTCAGCAGATGCTAGCTGCTATTCGAGACCGAACATAGACGGGGAATCGAGATGAGGGTCGTGGCGTATGTGTGTGTGTGTGGGTACGTGTATAGAGCGATTCAGAGAAACTACTAGACCGATCTTCATGAAACTGGGTGGCCGAGTGGTAACGCACTTGCGCTCGGAAGCGAGAGGTTGCGAGTTCGACCCTGGGTCAGGGCGTTAGCAATTTTCTCCCCCCCTTTCCTAACCTAGGTGGTGGGTTCAAGTGCTAGTCTTTCGGATGAGACGAAAAACCGAGGTCCCTTCGTGTACACTACATTGGGGTGTGCACGTTAAAGATCCCACGATTGACAAAAGGGTCTTTCCTGGCAAAATTGTATAGGCATAGATAAAAATGTCCACCAAAATACCCGTGTGACTTGGAATAATAGGCCGTGAAAAGTAGGATATGCGCCGAAATGGCTGCGATCTGCTGGCCGATGTGAATGCGTGATGTATTGTGTAAAAAAATTCCATCTCACACGGCATAAATAAATCCCTGCGCCTTGAATATGTGCGCGATATAAATTGCATAAAAATGAAAATAGAAATAAAAAATAAATCCCTGCGCTTACAACTGTACCCACGGAATACGCGCGATATAAGCCTCACATTGATTGATTGATTGATTGAAACTTTACATGAGAGTTCCTGGGTATGATATCCCTAGACGTATTTTTCATTTTTTTGATAAATGTCTTTGATGACGTAATATCCGGCTTTTTGTAAAAGTTGAAGCAGCACTGTCACGCTCTCAATTTTCAACCAAATTGGTTAAAATTTTGGTCAAGTAATCTTCGACAAAGCCCGGACTTTGGTATTGCATTTCAGCTTGGAGGCTTAACAACTGATTAATGAGTTTGCTTATTAAAGTTGTCATTAAAATCGATTTTTCGCAAACAGATTTTAAATTGATTACATTGTATTCCTCATCTTCTCCTGAATGCGAGCGTGACCATTCTCGGTCTTCGGTATGGTTAGCCGAGACTATCTGAATGTAGTCTCGGCGATGATTGGTTTGTGGTGTTGATCTTGACTAAATGTTTTTATATCGCTTCACGCGACTTGTTATTTGTTGATAGCAGTGGGTTTCTTTCTGTTGACAACGGGTAGAAGTGATGGTGAATGGTTAATTGAAACGCGAGAGTCAGGGCATTTTGTTGTTGTGGTGCTCAGAGTATGTTCAGCTCCGTGAAACTCGTAATAAAGAGGCTTGTCATTTGGGTGGTTTTTTGTTATGAGACCACAGGAGAGGGTGCCATCAAAACATTCCCAACGATTCAAAGGTTATTTTCTGAGCAGTGCTAGCCTGAAATCTATCAAAACAAACAAGAATTCAACAAATTCCTCTCACTATTTTTTCATCATTGACACATGTGAACATTAACTGCCAGTGTTGCTATCAAGACATTCCGAACGAATTAAAGGTTAATTTCTGAGCACATAATATTATTATAATATCGCAGTGCTAGCCTGCATGAACACTGTCAAAAATGACCTAAAATTCAGGCGCTAATTTCTAAGCGCATAATAAATTATGATATTGTAGCGTGACTCCGAAAACTGCCACAATTACCAGCGAAGTCCATTCACTTTTTATTTCATTGACACTCATGTTCGTTACTGTCCTATGTCAGTTCTAAGACATTCCCGACGACTCAAAGGTTAATTTGTGAGCACCTAATATTATTTCACGCCTGCATACATATAATATACCTAGACGGATTTGGTCCACTTTCAGATACATTCAACAATTAAGTCTGCTTCGGGCTGGTACCGGCAGTTGCGCTCCGCATGAGTGATTTTCACGCCTCGAGTCACAAGCTTGACTGTTTTGATCCTCGATCAACAGGCATTTGAAAATTAATTTAGCTTTAAAATTCTCTGGTGTCGTGTTCAATTGGTTTACTTCCGTGCGGCATGCCTCTGAATTTTCCGGTGTGTCGAAGTCAATTCTATTTGGTTTACTCGAAAAATGTCTTCTCACAAAACCTTAATTTCTTCTTGGTATTTTTGTGTATTTGCATGTGGGCTTCATACATTTGCATACTTTAAATGCATAATCACGCGCGGACAATCGCACATGTATGCGTGTCGGTGAAGTTTGCGCGTGTGCATGAGTGCGTACATGCGTGCGAAGGTGCGCGCACCGTGGACGTTGTTGTTTGTTGTTGTCGTTGTTTTCGGTATTTGGTTTTGGTTTTGTGTTAGGTATACCGTTAAACATCCTGCTTGGCTTAAATAACGAAAACACACAAACACACACACACACACACACACACAACACACACACACACACACACACAACACACACACACACACACACACACCACACACACACACACACACAACACACACACACACACACACACATCACCCTACTTCCACCGCAACCACTACCACCACCACCACCACCACCCACCACAACCAGCTCAAACACAAAACCCAATCAACATCATTTCAAGCGCCCGTGCTACGATCTGCCGCTTTACAACCACAGAGCCTCTGTAAAGTTCACTGTGCAGCGCGTCTTGTTTTTCTCAATGATATATACTTACACGGGTAATCCACTTGCGCGAGTTATGTGTGCGATAATCCGAGGTAAGTAATACCTTTACACCTCGCTGCCGGTAAGCGTCTTGAGGTGTGTGTGAGGGTAATACTTACAGTGACTTTTTCCACTTTCCCTCTCATCATAGTCGTGTCGGCTTGGTCTTTTTTGTTGTGACTGAAGTTGTAGCTTGGCAGAAGTCTGTTTTTCAGTCTGTCTGTATCTCTGTCTGTATCTCTGTCTCTCTGTCCGTGTGTGTGTGTCTGCCTGTCTGCATATCTAATGTCTGTCTGTCTCTCTTCTGTCTGTTTGTTTCTCTCTTTCGTTATTTCTTGCTCTTTATGTCTCTATCTGTGTGTGTGTGTGTGTGTGTGTGTGTGTGTGTGTGTGTGTGTGTGTGTGTGTGTGTGTGTGTGTGTGTGTGTGTGTGTGTGTGTGCGTGTGTGTGTGTGTGTGTGTGTGTGTGTGCACGCGCGCGTTTGTCACGGTGCGTGTGTGCATGTGTTCTTGTGAATTCATTGCTGCAAAAACATCAAGAAACGGACCGTTTCAATGGTACACACAGGAGAACAATAAATAAAATCAGACACCAACAAATTACAGGTATAGTTCGAACTTCAAAGTTGACAAGGAAATAACGTAACGAATAATGTATTTCCTTTCAGCTGAGGGTGCGATTTTCCTTGTAATTACCATTCATGCGTCAGCGTTTAACATATCCTTTCATTTTAATGGCCAATTTCGCAACAATAAAACTACATTAATGTGTATGCAGTCATCTACAACTCACTTAATCGACATAATCAGTTGCCGTGCAATAGAAAATCATTCTGAAAATCTCGAGAAAAATAGGCACGTACTTTTTTTCACGACAGGTTTTTTGTCGTAAGGAATTGTGTGGAATTACACAACCTCACACACACAAACACAAACACACACACACGCACACATACACATACACACACAAACACACAGACACACACAGACACAAACACACACACACACACACACACACACACACACACACACACACACACACACACACACACACACACACACACACACACACACACACACACACACACACACACACACACACACACACACATGTCCCAGAGACAGACAGACATACAGCATCGCCGAAATAACAGTGGAACAACTCTTCAAGCAGGACCGTGTAAGGGGGGAACAATCCTCCCCTCCCCCCACCCCTCCCAAAACATAAAGGAGGAGGAGGAAGAGGAGGAGAAGGTAAAAGACAATAAAACTCCTCTCTTGCCAAAGCCGCAGCAAGTTGATAGGTCTTCGCTTTCGGCTCAGGTGTGTCCGTTCGGATCGTTTGGCGACGCCTCAGTGAGCACGTCAACCAAGCGTGGCAAATGGTTTTGACGCTTATGACGCGGGAGGGGGCCTCGGGCCAAACGAAGCTCGTGGAGTGTTTAGTGCTGGCTGGGTATGCTTTGCGCTGGTGTTATACTGTTTGGCTTTCCTTTTCCTCCAGTTTTGTTTTTCTCTAACACTATCTCTCTCGAGTTCGAGTTTTCTCTCTCTGTTGTGGGTTTGTGGTGTTTGTATGTGTGTATGTACGCGTGCACGCGCGTGTGTATGCGTGTTTTTGAGCACTATGTCTGTGTGTGTGCTTGTGTGTGTTTGTGTGTGTTTGCGTGTGTGTGTGTGTGTGTGTGTGTGTGTGTGTGTGTGTGTGTGTGTGTGTGTGTGTGTGTGTGTGTCTGTGTCTGTGTGTGTGTGTGTGTGTCTGTGTGTCTGTGTGTTAGCCTCATGTCTGTTGGCATTTCTGACTGTATTTAGAACAATGAGTTGTTGCTTTCGCAACTTTTCTGTCCTGAAAATCAGCATATTCTTACGCATTTTCCCTCGTTTCTGAAATCAACATCAACTTCTTTAAAGGCACAGTGCAGCTCACAGCCTTCGTTTTGCGTTTTTGTTGCAGCTGAATGCATTTACAGTTCAAAAATCCACATATGGTAGTAAAACAAACCCAAAACTACCCAACGACGACATCTGTGAAGCTCGACAGTTTCTTGTTCACGCGAGTGCATAAATTAACCTAGTTATTACGTGGTGTTTGGTCGGAGTTCGATTCAACTGAGTGATTCCGGCCTCCATTTTGTTTTACACAAACTCATGATGACGTCTGACATAGTTTGCTCAGTAGTGACGTGTCTTTTTGTGCATGATGTGGTGATCTACCTGATCTAAATTTAGATCCAAAAATAGGTCAAGACCAGCCGGGTCCGAGTACGAAATTAATTCGTAAAAAAATCGCAGTTCTTGACTTTTTGGGTGCAAGTCAATGAAACTTGGTAGTTCTTCTAACGGATAGCTGCCTGAGGTATGACTAAAAGCCCCAGGGGCTCCGTGCACCTGGATTTGACAAGTTCAGTACCTTTAAAGAAAAGTCAAAAACACAGTGTCTCCAGATAAATTACGGTTTCTTTGCTTTGAATAATTATTCTAATTCAACATAACATTTGACAGGTCGAGTTCCACTTATCTTCCCTTGATGTTGACATCACCAAGAAGGTGGGGGGCGGGGGGGGGGGGGGGGGAGGGGTATAGAAGACTGAAAGATATCCTCCTTCCATTGTGGACTATTTTGTAACTCGCCAGATCTGTGAAGGCTTTTATATTTGGATGAGGGCATACATCCTTCCAGTTGCACACATACCAACATTCTCTGCCCGACTTCTTTCTTGTAGTATTAGTCTATCCTGTGCAGATCGAGTAGAACTTTTGCTGAACTATTGTCACGAAGGCTGTCCTTTTTTAAGCCCAAAGTCGACTTCGCGAAGTCTTTTTAACGAAAAGTCAGTGCAAAAGCTTCATGCAGCCACCAGCTCAGTAAAGAAGACTTAACAAAGTCGATTTCGACCAATTCATTTGAGGCGTTGAGGCGTATAAATGCCACTGGTGTCAGTCTAAAGAAAATATTCCACTAAAAATCCCAAATCTGTACGGAAGCTGGCAGACTTGTGAATGTTGGTGTGTGTGTATACAAGACTTTTAGGACGCTCCTACTAAGTGTAAAAGCCTAAACACATCTTTGCTGGTTTACACGATCGCTTTACACCAGAAGGACCGTGTATTTGAGAGCAGACAACTGAGAGACATGTTGCCCCCCCCCCCCCCCCCCCCTCCTTCAACCAATTAACAATGATTTAGAATTGTGAATGTTGGTGTGTGTACAAGACTTTAAAGACGCCCCTACCCCGTGTAAAAGCCTGAACACATCTTTGCTGGTTTACACGATCGTTTACACCAGAAGGACCGTGTATTTGAGAGACAAGTTTTCTCTCCCCCACCCCCTCTCCCTCCCTCCACTCCTGTTTTGCATACTCGTGACGTGAGCCGCCGAGCCGCGTGACAGCTGCGTGACGCGTGACCGTCATGTACGTGACGTGTGTCGCAGGACTAACAGGGGCCTGAATGCATACAGTGGAACCCCCCTTTTAAGACCTCCAAAAATCTGAAAAAAGCTGGTCTTAAAAAGGAAGGAGTCTTAAAATGAAGGTATATTTACAGATGCTTATGAACAAAAAATCTTAGAAAACAGGGTGTTAATAGGGAGGGAGTTTTGAATTTGGGTCTTAAAAGGGAGGTTCCACTGTATATGCATAAATGCATCTATATGCGTACAGACAGACGTCAAGATGTAGAGAAAAAGACTGGCAGGCGGGCAGACTGGCATACAGTCATGCATAAAAACATTCGCGTACAGACAGACGTACATATTAGAGAGATACAGATTGGCTTAAATGCGGGCAGACTGGCATACATGCATAAAAACATTCGCGTACAGACAGACGTACGAATAGAGAGAGAAAGATTGGCTTGAATGCAGGCAGACTGGCATACATGCATAACAACTTTCGCGTACAGACAGACGTACGGATAGAGAGAGAAAGATTGGCTTGAATTCAGGCAGACTGGCATACATGCATACAAACTTTCGCGTACAGACAGACGTACATATAGAGAGATACAGATTGGCTTGAATGCAGGCAGACTGGCATACATGCATAAAAACGTTCGCGTACAGACAGACGTACATATAGAGAGATACAGATTGGCGTTGAATGCAGGCAGACTGGCATACATGCATAAACACTTTCGCGTACAGACAGACGTACGGATAGAGAGAGAAAGATTGGCTTGAATTCAGGCAGACTGGCATACATGCATAAAAACATTCGCGTACAGACAGACGTACGAATAGAGAGAGAAAGATTGGCTTGAATGCAGGCAGACTGGCATACATGCATAAACATTTTCGCGTACAGACAGACGTACATATAGAGAGATACAGATTGGCTTCAATGCAGGCAGACTGGCATACATGCAAAAAAACATTCGCGTACAGACAGGCGTACATAATAGAGAGAGAAAGATTGACTTGAATGCAGGCAGACTGGCATACATGCATAAAAACATTCGCGTACAGACAGACGTACGTATAGAGAGAGAAAGATTGGCTTGAATTCAGGCAGACTGGCATACATGCATAAACACTTTCGCGTACAGACAGACGTACGGATAGAGAGAGAAAGATTGGCTTGCAGGCAGACTGGCATACATGCATAAATGCATACCACGCGTACAGACAGACGTACAGATATATATAGAGAAAGACAAGCAGGTAGTCAGGCTGGTCTGATGAGACAACCCATACACAAGCACACTGTCATGCACACTGTCATGCACACTGTCACGCACACTGTCACGCACACTGTCACGCACACTGTCACGCACACTGTCACGCACACTGTCACGCACACTGTCACGCACACTGTCATGCACACTGTCACGCACACTGTCATGCACACTGTCATGCAGACTGTCACGCACACTGTCACGCACACTGTCACGCACACTGTCATGCACACTGTCACGCACACTGTCACGCACACTGTCACGCACACTGTCATGCACACTGTCATGCACACTGTCATGCACACTGTCACGCACACTGTCATGCACACTGTCACGCACACTGTCACGCACACTGTCACACACACTGTCAGTCACGCACACTGTCATGCACACTGTCACGCACACTGTCACGCACACTGTCATGCACACTGTCACGCACACTGTCATGCACACTGTCATGCACAATGTCATGCACACTGTCACGCACACTGTCACGCACACTGTCACGCACACTGTCACGCACACTGTCACGCACACTGTCACGCACACTGTCACGCACACTGTCACGCACACTGTCACTGTCATGCACACTGTCATGCACACTGTCATGCACACTGTCATGCACACTGTCACGCACACTGTCACGCACACTGTCACGCACACTGTCACGCACACTGTCACTGTCATGCACACTGTCATGCACACTGTCACGCACACTGTCACGCACACTGTCATGCACACTGTCACTGTCATGCACACTGTCATGCACACTGTCACGCACACTGTGATGCACACTGTCATGCACACTGTCACGCACACTGTCACGCACACTGTCACGCACACTGTCACGCACACTGTCACTGTCATGCACACTGTCACGCACACTGTCACGCACACTGTCATGCACACTGTCATGCACACTGTCACGCACACTGTCATGCACACTGTCACGCACACTGTCATGCACACTGTCACGCACACTGTCATGCACACTGTCATGCAGACTGTCACGCACACTGTCACGCACACTGTCACGCACACTGTCATGCACACTGTCACGCACACTGTCATGCACACTGTCACGCACACTGTCACGCACACTGTCACGCACACTGTCACGCACACTGTCATGCACACTGTCATGCACAGTCATGCACACTGTCATGCACACTGTCACGCACACTGTCACGCACACTGTCACGCACACTGTCACGCACACTGTCACGCACAAACAGACAAACGGACAGCAATGAAGACACAGCTTGGTGGTGCATGCAGCAGAAGGACCGTGTATTTGAGAGACACGTTTTCTCGTTCGTAAGATTTATTAGACGAACGTTTTCAGGCAGACAGGCAGACAGGCAGACGGACGTGTGCAGACGAATATATCTTCTTCTTCTTCTTCTTCTTCTTCTTCTTCTTCTTCTTCAATCATGGGCTGAAACTCCCACGTTCACTAATGTTTTTGCACGGGTGGATTTGTATGTGTATGACCGTTTTTGCCCCGCCATTTAGGCAGCATACATCGATTTTGGGGGAAGCAAGCTGGGTATTTTCGTGTTTCTATAACCCAACGAACTCTGACATGGATTACATGATCTTTTCCGTGCGCACTTGGTCTTGTGCTTGCGTGTACACACGAAGGGGGATAAGGCACCAGCAGGTCTGCACATAAGTTGACCTGGGAGGTTGGACAAATCTCCACCCTTAACCCACCAGGCAGCCGCGGCCGGGATTGGAACGAATACATGCAAACATGCATGTGTGGGTGAAAATAACCCACGTGCACATGCATGGGGGCCCAGTAGCTCAGTTGGTAGAGCACTGGACGTGTGATCGAAAGGTCGCAGGTTCGAATTCGGGCCGGGACGGACACGGATCAACTTTATGTGTAGACCCAGAGACGGAAGCCATGTCCCACCCCCGTGTCATCACAATGGCACGTAAAAGACCTTGGTCATTCTGCCATAAGTGCAGGTGGCTGAATACACCTAAACACGCAGACACCTGGGTAGCGCGACTCCGTTGCTGCTAGCTTTCCACTGGGAGGAAGCGACCCGAATTTCCCAGCGATGGGACAATAAAGTAATGAGAAATGAGAAATGAGAAATGCATCTTCGTAAGATTTAGTAGACGAACGTTTTCAGACAGACAAGACAGACAGGCAGGCAGACATACAAACACACAGACAGGCAGGCAGAGAGGCAAACACGCAGACACACACACAGACACGCAGACAGGTAGGCAGACAGACAGGCAGACCGAACACATACGACAGATATGCAGAACAGTCAGAGATGCAGACAGACAGACAGACAGACAGACAGACAAACGGTTTGCGAAGACATCGACAGAGTTGATAAAAATCTGCCAAGTATGCGGATTAACAGAAAGAAACAGATACGGATACAAGAAAG
>NC_090247.1:22480047-22535047 GCF_037325665.1 Littorina saxatilis
GGGGGGGGGGGGGGGGGCCTTAGCTAGACTCACACGTTTACTCATGTTTTTAGCACGAGTGGATATTTACGTGTATGACCGTTTTTACCCCGCCATTCAGGCAGCATACGCCGATTTCGGGGGAGGCATGCTGGGTATGTTCGTGTTTCTATAACCCACCGAACTCTGACATGGATTACAGGATCTTTTCCGTGCGCACTTGGTCTTGTGCTTGCGTGTACACACCAAGGGGGTTAAGTCACTAGCATGTCTGCACAAAAGTTGACCTGGGAGATCGGAAAAATATTCACTCTCGGCAGCGACCGGGATTCGAACTCACGACCTCCTGATTAGGAGGTCGACGTCTTACCACCACGCCACTGCGACCGCCGAAAGGGAATCAATTAACCAAAAACCTCGCGTTACCCTTGTCTTTCTCTGCAAACACAGTCACATCCAGACATGTTTAACTGACTGTATATATAGTTGAGTGGGACGAGACCTACTTCTTTCAGTGACTGTGCTCGCACTACTAAACCACTCTGACTTATATAATGTCCAAGCACAGGGCGAGGTAAAAAGATCTGTCATGCACGTTGAGGAAGAGTGTCCACCTAACCCACGTTATTACACCCCCGGTATAGGGGTGTGTATAGGTTTCGGTCGATGTGTTTGTTTGTTTGTTTGTGTGTTTGTGTGTTTGTGTTCAAGATCTCAAGAATGAACGGACCGATCGTCACCAAACTTGGTGAACAGGTTCTATACATTCCTGAGACGGTCCTTACAAAAATTGGGACCAGTCAAACACACGGTTAGGGAGTTATTGGTGGATTAAGATTCTACAAGGACTTATAGAGAAACATATTCATGGTCAAAGGGAAATAACCTTCTCAGTTGGTGGCAATGAGAATGGGTGCAGTGAGAATGGTTATTTCCCTTTGACCAACGGGGGTGTTTTTCCTACCTCGAAGGAATTTCTTGTTCTATCAAGTTAATCATTATTTCACGAGAGAGAGAAAGAGAAAACATTATGTCCTCCTGTGTTGTGTGTGTGTGTGTGTGTTGTGTGTGTGTGTGTGTGTGCATACAATTAAAAAAAAGTATTATTAAACATAAGTCAGTGGTTTTTTTTATACTGGTGTAAAACTGAAATGGTACCACATAGTGCGGGTAAGCTGAGTGTCTATTTCCAACTTCGACTCCTTTTAGTATGAACATGACATTTCGGTTTCTAATTATATTGAAAAAATTCACTGTGGTCTTTGCCAACATTAACCAAATGAACACAGTTCAAGAACGTTTCTGAACTTAATTTTTATGTTCGTCACAAGTCACAAGTATATACTCTTCGAGAAAATTGGAGAAAACAGACTACAGTATAAAAACACTTCAACAAGAACGTATTTTTCGTCAAACAAATTGAGCCATTAAAAGCCTGAAAACGTTGGAAAATGTTTTTTGAGCAAAACACGTTATATAGCATACACTTATACCTACATTTTCCTATAGCAACCTGAGTATAATTATAGGTACAGTAAAAAGCAACAGAAACAGCCATTGCAGAGATAAAAACCGTAAACGAACCGAGAGTTTCGTCCAGAATTAACTCCTGAAGAGAACCTGAAAAACGTTTTTGAGCAAAAAAATACAGTAAACACTAGTACACACGGGGACTTGGCTATGGCTACCTGGGTACAGTCAGTGTTCAGTGGCAGAAACAGGTATATATAGCGGAGATCAGTGGGAGGCTATTAGAGCTGGCTGCTTGCCATGCAGAGTGGAAGTAAAAGAGAAGACGTATCATTAGCAACGCTTGATGAGATTACGAGGCTGCGTCTACACCCCTCGGCTAACCCTCCAAGCTTACCCATGCACGCAACCCTTGCTCTCGCTGCGAGCAAACTGCGGAAGATTGGGGAACACCGCAGGTAGTCTGTCCCAGGCCCTCTGCTCCATGTACTCGCCCTTTCTTCTTCTCTGGAAGGAGGAATTCTTCAGCAAACAATTGAAGGTGGTGTGTTCAGGAACAGGAGATGTATACCCCGCGTACGCATGCATGCACACGGAAAAGCGCGAGCGGTGTATAGGTATAGACAGAGGTGTTGTGTTACTTTACTTGAAGTAGCTCAGTACTGCTAGTTAGTCAACGTAGAGAGGGGAATCGAGACGAGGGTCGTGGTGTATGTGTGTGTGTGTGTGTGTGTAGAGCGATTCTTTCTCTTTTTTTTTCTTCTGCGTTCGTGGGCTGAAACTCCCACGTACACTCGTGTTTTTTGCACGAGTGGAATTTCACGTGTATGACCGTTTTTTACCCCGCCATTTAGGCAGCCATACGCCGTTTTCGGAGGAAGCATGCTGGGTATTTTCGTGTTTCTATAACCCACCGAACTCTGACATGGATTACAGGATATTTTTCGTGCGCACTTGGTCTTGTGCTTGCGTGTACACACGGGGGTGTTCGGACACCGAGGAGAGTCTGCACACAAAGTTGACTCTGAGAAATAAATCTCTCGCCGAACGTGGGGACGAACTCACGCTGACAGCGGCCAACTGGATACAAATCCAGCGCGCTACCGACTGAGCTACATCCCCGCCCGTAGAGCGATTCAGAGTAAACTACTGGACCGATCTTTATGAAATTTTTCATGAGAGTTCCTGCGTATGATATCCCCAGACGTTTTTTTTTCATTTTTTGGATAAATGTTTTTGATGACGTCATATCCGGAATTTTGTAAAAGTTGAGGCGGCACTGTCACACCCTCATTTTTCAATCAAATTAATTGCAATTTTGGCCAAGCAATCTTCGACGAAGGCCGGACTTTGGTATTGCAATTCAACTTGGAGGCTTAAAAATTGATTAATGACTTTGGTCATTAACAAGAAGAGCAAACGCTCGATCGAGTCACTTTCGCAGTTCTGAATATTATATGAGGCATCAGATGGACAGGAAGAAATTGCTATTCACAACACAATGAGTCACGTTCACATAAAATTTGAGCCCGGTCACTTTTATAGTTTCCGAGAAAAGCCCAACGTTAAGTTGTGTGTTGCCGAACAGAAAAGGCTAGTTATCTCCCTTGTTTTTCTGATAACGTTCGTAAAAGGCTACAGATGTAAATACTTTGATGTAAAGAATAATCCTACAAAGTTTCAATCACATCCGATGAACTTTGTCAAAGATATAAAATGTCTAATTTTTCCTTTGACGCTGACCTGTGACCTTGAAAAAGGTCAAAGGTCAACGAAACCATCGTTAAAGTGTAGAGGTCATTGGAGGTCACGACTAAACAAAATATGAGCCCGATCGCTTTGATAGTTTCCGAGATACTTTGTCAAAGATATAAAATGTCTAATTTTTCCTTTGACGCTGACCTGTGACCTTGAAAAAGGTCAAAGGTCAACGAAACCATCGTTAAAGTGTAGAGGTCATTGGAGGTCACGACTAAACAAAATATGAGCCCGATCGCTTTGATAGTTTCCGAGAAAAGTCCAACGTTAAGGTGGTGTCTACGGACGGCCGGCCGGACAGACTAACACTGACCGATTACATAGAGTCACTTTTTCTCAAGTGACTCAAAAATCTGAAAATTGTAATTAAAATTATTTGTTTTATAAAACGATCCAAAATTACGTTTATCGTATTCTTCATCATTTTCTGATTCCAAAAACATATAAATATGTTATATTCGGATTAAAAACAAGCTCTGAAAATTAAAAATATAAAAATTATGATTAAAATTAAATTTCCGAAATCGATTTAAAAACAATTTCATCTTATTCCTTGTCGGTTCCTGATTCCAAAAACATATAGATATGATATGTTTGGATTAAAAACACGTTCAGAGAGTTAAAAAGAATAGAGATATAGAAAAGCGTGCTATCCTCCTCAGCGCAACCGCTACCGCGCTTTTCTGGATTGTTAATTTCACTGCCTTTGCCACGAGCGGTGTACAGACGATGCTACGAGTGTACGGTCTTGCGGAAAAAAATGCAATGCGTTCAGTTTCATTCTGTGAGTTCGACTGAGCTTGACTAAATGTTGTAGTTTCACCTTACGCGACTTGTTTCTTTCTTCTTTCTTGTGAAAACATAGTGGTGTCTGTTCTCTCTCCCTCTCTCTCTCTCACACACACACACTGACGCACACTCAAACACACACAAACACAGGTTGGCCAGTTTAAAAAAAAGAAGTTTCTCCAACATGCTTTTTTCCTCATTGTCTCCCAGGTACGGATATATATCCGTACCCACTCATATGGTTATATCTGATCAAGTACGGATATATCCGCTCAGACTGTTAGCTTCAGTTGCTTCCTGTAACGTCCATAATTACAACACCTGCATTCCAGCCTGTTACACAGTTACTACACAGTTACTACAATTCTGAGTGACCTGCTGCAGCACAGCTGGTCTCGCTAAAAAAAAACTTGGTCAACATAGGTGGGGTAGAGAGTGTTAATTCTTTTGTCTGAACTATTGTATTGACAGAAAAATGCGCAGAGACAGACGACAGACAAACAGAAAAAAAGTCAGTATAGGGATAGGAATGGAGAAGAACAACTGCAAGGCGGGTAAGGGGGGAGACACTTGTTCAGTCTACTATGAGAGAGAGAGAGAGAGAGAGAGAGAGAGAGAGAGAGAGAGAGACAGACAGACAGACAGACAGAGACAGAGAGACACACACACAGGTGCACACACACACAGATTTACACACAGACAGACAGACAGACAGACATACATACACACTGACACACAGATGCTGCGACACTGAAACAGAACTTGACTGCCAAGCTCACAAAGTCAGCTCACGAAGTCGACAACAAACACAGGCACTCTCTGGGGTGTTATCTCCTTTCTCTCTCTGTCTGGGGCCCCACAAACCTACCCCACATACTCTGGTTGACAGTCTTGTGGCGCAGTCACAAACACACACCGCTACCCCCATAGCAAACTCACGCTTATCTCTACCTCCTAACTTCACAAACGCAACCTGAATATTCCTCAAAACAAACTGAAACGTAGCCTACAGTTTGGCTATGGTATACCGCTGGGCCGGCTCTAAGTAAACGTGTGTAAAGTAGCGAATAAAGTCGTCAGATAGCATAACCACAAACCTACATTTGGATCCTTGAGTGTGAGTGAAACATCTCGAGTAATGTTCTCGAGTGTCTTCAAAGAGCAGAGGCTTGTGTGCATAGCAGTAACCTTGGTACGATGTTTACACAAAGCACAACAATATTTCATCATCAAACACAGAACAGCAGGTGGAGTCTTCTTCGTGAAAGTTTTATTATAACTTAGGTGGTAACAATCACATGAAATATGTCTCTCTCTTTCACTATCTCACACACACACACACACGAAGCACGACATTTATTTTGCCAGTGCCTCACATTTTCACTGAATTCAAGTCATTCCCACAAAACCTCTCTCTCTCTCTCTCGCTCTCTCACACACACACACACGAAGCACGACAGTTATTTTGCCAGTGCCTCACATTTTTTACTGAATTCAAGTCATTCCCACAAAACAACCTCTCTTCTCTCTCTCTCTCTCTCTCTCTCTCTCTCTCTCTCACACCCACACACACACAACTACACAGTCTCATGACAAGAAGGAGGCAAGTCATCAAAAAACGGTATGGTCTCATATCGCTGTCACGATGGCGATTCTCGCTAACCAGCTTTCCCAAGCCCCGTGCTAGCACAGTCACAGCACGACAAATAAAACGCGAGTCCGTAATGTCCTGAACACAACAGTTTTACGACTTGCCTTTCCTCAGGCCTCAGAATAGGCTGCCGACTTCAAAGGCGAGATCGAATCGCTCTTTCTTTTTCTTTATTTGGTGTTTAACGTCGTTTTCAACCACGAAGGTTATATCGCGACGGGGAAAGGGGGGAGATGGGATAGAGCCACTTGTCAATTGTTTCTTGTTCACAAAAGCACTAATCAAAAATTTGCTCCAGGGGCTTGCAACGTAGTACAATATATTACCTTACTGGGAGAATGCAAGTTTCCAGTACAAAGGACTTAACATTTCTTACATACTGCTTGACTAAAATCTTTACAAAAATTGACTACATTCTATACAAGAAACACTTAACAAGGGTAAAAGGAGAAACAGAATCCGTTAGTCGCCTCTTACGACATGCTGGGGAGCATCGGGTAAATTCTTCCCCCTAACCCGCGGGGGGTCGAATCGCTCAACGAATAGCACCCAAAGCATGTGTGAGGGAAAGAAAAGAATGCCAGTCAGTGTTGGGTGTTATGGAACGTGTTAACGCTTTTCTGTCTCTGTCCCGCTTATAAGAAGTTGAAGTCACCAGCGTGATTAAACACAACTCGTGCATGAGTAGAAAGTCCATACTTCATAATTATGTTGAGAGAGAGAAAGACCTTCTTGGGAGTAGAACAATATCCAAACTTCCTATGTTGAGTTAGAAAATGACTTTTTTTTGAGTAGAACAATATCCAAACTTCCTATGTTGAGAGAATAAAAAACACTTTCTTGTGAGTAGAAGCGTGTCCATACTTCTTATGTTGGGAGCAAAACAGACTTCTGAGTAGAACAATGTTCACACTTCCTATGTTGAGACAAGAAAAAGAAAAAAAAACATCTTCTTTGTAGTTCTAAATGAATACCTCCCATGTGGACAGAAGAACAAGAAAAATGCGTTGTTTCAACTTCACTATTGCGTCAATGTTCGTCCGTCCAGTAGAGACGGGTGCTCCCACACTAACACAAGCGTCGGTGTAAAGTTGGTTAAATAGTTAGAGCTGCGAAGAATACCACCATTAAAAACGTGATCTGGACAATGCCCGCATGCACAACGGCGGGCTATCAGTCGCCATCCTGCATACTGTTTAGCACAAGTTTTCTTTGAAGTGACCTTGTCGTATTTCTCAACAAAAAAATAACAAACAAATTTCGTATGTACACATAATCACAATAACCCGCATTCTCTTTCCCCTGCGTAACACAGGTCTTTTTTCAAAACAAAAATAACATAACAGGCCCTAGAACAAGGGCAAAGCTCTCTTGCCCCACGTTTGCAAACGTAAAACTAAAAGTAATCTTAGAACGTGCCGAAAAATCATTTTCAGAAAAGTAACAGAACAAGTCTTCAATCCTAAAGGAATTGTCTTTCCTTCTGAAGTTTTGCACGCACCTTTCAATTCATGTCAGGTAGATTCCACAGTTTAGAACAAGCCGTTCTCAACACATAGGTTTTCACTTAGTGAATAAAACGTACATAGCACGGAAGTCTCATCCCATGTAACACGGAAAACTAAAATTTGGCAAACGTGCAACTTTCAGCAGTTTAAATGCCCGGGCGGTTTCTAACACAGATGAGAAAGAAGACACAAACTGCAGGGTTTTTTGTTCAACAAGGGCTGCATAATCATGCCATCCCAATGAACAAACTGTTGCTACACAAAAGTGAAAGGAAAGACGCCCAAAACGTCCGAACACGTTCCACTGTTTCAATGGGGAAAAGTCGTGAAAAACCCCAGAGTCCAAACTTGTGTCGCCCCACACGTGAGATAGAAGACACAAAATATCTTTTCGTGTTTCACAAGGGCTGCCGAGTCCTGTCAACCCAGTTCACAAACAGTTACCACAAAAGTATCGGTCAAGGCAGTAAAGATACAGGGGAAGCAGCAATCAGACCCTGGAACCCGCCACTTTGGGCAAGTGTTTGTGTCCGTGCTGCGACTTCAAGATCACGACAGGGGCCGGGTGGTAGCTGGCGTTGTAGTGGGGGCTCCCTCCTCCCCCTCCTGAAGCTCCCCCTCCCCCACCCGCACCCGACCCCGGCCCGTGAGACGCCTTCCTCCTCTTGAACCTCCCGGAGCAGAAGTGTTTCCACGAGGCCACAGTCTTGGAGGACCAGATCCACATGCCGCTGGTGATGCCAACGACGAGCGACATGAAGATCTTCAGCATGTACACCTCCACTGTGGGGATGGACTGGTCCAGGGGGCAGTCCCCCTTCCCCCCACCCCCCTCCTCGGGCACACACGGCCTCCTCCTCGCCTCCTGCTGCCAGCGGTCAAAGTTCATCCTCTCGTAGAAGTAGCATCCGATGACACAGGTGGCGGGGACTGTGTAGAGCACAGAGAACACACCGATCTTAGCCATCAGTTTCTCCAGCTTGCGAATGTTGGGGCCACCCCCGCCTTCCTGTTTCAGGTTGGAGCGGATGCGGAAGAGCGCCACGAAGCCGGCGAGGATGAAGATAGTGCCGACGATGAGGTAGATGATGAGGGGAGTGAGGACGAAGCCGGTGAGGGCCCCGATGTCCTGGTTGCCCACGTAGCACATGCCGGTGAGTTCATCCCCATCCACACGCCTCATGGTGAGAATCACGATAGTCTGGATAGCCGGGATGGCCCACGCCGCCAGGTGGAAGTACGAGCTCAGCGCTTCGATCGCCTCCGCCCCCCACTTCCTCCCCGCCGCCAGGAACCAGGTCAAGGTGAGGATGACCCACCAGATGGACGAGGCCATGCCGAAGAAGTAGAGAACGAGGAAAACGATGATGCACCAGGTAGACTCCAGGCCCTCCTGGATGAGGAACTCGCTCCCGTCCCTGCCCTTGTCACACGAGATGGCCTCGGGCCCCGTGACGGCCCGGATCATGAAGGCGACCGAGTAGATGGCGTAGCACATGGACAGGAAGATGATGGGCCGCTCGGGGTACTTGAAGCGTGACGTGTCGATGACGAAGGTGAGGACCGTCATGGTGGTGGACAGGCAGCACAGCGAGGCCCACACGATCATCCACACCTGGAGGACACATGTATGTCAACGGTTAAAAATTATAGTTCATGATTGAGAGAGAGATAGGGAGAGAGGGAGGGAGGGAGGAGAGGGGAGGGGAGGGGGTGAAATAGAGGAGGGAGGGAGGGAGGGAGGGAGAGAGAGAGGGAGAAAAAGAGAGAGAGGGAGAAAGAGAGAGAGAGGGAGATGTTGGTTTTTAAAGTCCTCTCAGCCTATGAGGCCATGCAGCGCCGCAAGAGAGACAGCGAGATGCACAGATAGAGAGGCTTAAACAGAGGCATCCGGATACAAAAAGTGGTAGTTGGCTCTTAACCTAAAATCATATAAGTAATCATATATCATCATCATGGAAGTGACATACAGCAGTTATAAATCAACAACATTTCCTCTAAAAACAAATTAAAAAAAATAAAGTAATAAAACGGCACCAGAGTTTCAAAACTTATTCCCACCATGTGGAACGGAAACTCCCATCTAACATGCCCTTGCACACAGAAATACACACGCTATACCCTCCCCCCCCCCCCCACCCCCCCCCCCCCACCTCCACCACCTCCCCGCGCCCTAGACTGCAAGCTCAACGGAAGTAAAAATAAAAAAAAAGAGGGCATAATAAAGCGTTTTTCACAATGTGTAGTCCCTTGTGAGAAAAAATCTCTTTCATGGGATCAGGTTTTTTTTAATCGCAAAAGGGTAAAAAAAGAAGGGGGTTTGGGGTATGCAATAGAAAACTTATTTTGATTACAAGGGGATCAATGAGGGAAGGTGGGGGAGAATGTGTGTAGCCTATGTATGACATGTGTGTGTGGGTGAGGGTGTTTGGGGAAGGGGGGGGGGAGGGGTACTTGATAGATTCCTAGCACAAAGCTGTCAGTCAACGCCATCAGAAAACGTGTTGCCATAAGGCCGGCACGGCTGTTCCACCCTGGCTATCTCTCGTGAAATCACCCCACATCAAAACATATCACATCCCCGCTATCTGCATGATAGCTCGCTAATAACGTAGTTTTTACACCCCCATAAAATGAATATTGATAGATTGCAATAACGGGTAAACGTTAGTGTGCTTTATCTGGTGTAAAATAGTCATGACGCCGCATGCTGCATGCACCTAATGCACGTGATCACATATCGCTTCCCTGTCCGCACTGTAAAAGTAGGCCTACAACAGTAAAAAGGGTGTAAAGCTATAAGGCCAACAAAAAAAAAGGTCTGTTTACGGTAACATAGGCCAAAAAAATAGGGTCGGTAGGTCAGGAATTTTATTTATTTTTTCTTCTCAAAAAACCATATTTTTACGTTTTTTTTCCGTTTTTTTCCCCCCCCAAATGCCAAAAAAAAGTCTAGAATCGCACGAAAAAAATAGGGTCGGTCGGGTTACCGTAAACAGACCTATTTTTTTGTTTTGGCCTAACGGGGAAGCATTCTACCGTGTTCCAGTCTAATTTCATGATAAAATTGTTAAGTGTTGAAGAGGCCTACCACGTTACTAGCTGATCATCGTCGTTCATTGTTGCTTTAAAATGGCAAATGACTGTCAAATATATATCTGTCTTCCTGTGAGTTATATGAAGTTATTCGTCTTCTCATTAGCATATATAATATTGCAAATTGCATGCAGAATGTAAATTCTCGCTCCTGCCCCCCCCCCCCTTCTCTCTCTCTCTCTCTCTCTCTCTGTACTCATCTTTATCTCTCTTGTTAGGGGCTTATATTGACCGTCGTAACAAACGCAAACCATTACCACACATGGACATTACAGCATGAGCTTATCATATATCAATTGGAGCGTTTCAGTGTAAGGCACAGTCCTTCCTGTGTAAACTATATATGACTCACCATTTTAGATCAGGCTCACATAGGATAAGACAATCCCCCAACTTGGACACAGGGCACATACTGGTTTCTGTGCTCATTGAGACTGAATTTATTTAAAGAACCGATTTCACTTTAAGCCACTTAAAAAAGAAACAAATTATGAGCAAATCTTAGATAGTGCCTTTCAGAACTTGAACATGTATGCTCTCCAATACAATCTAAAAGCCAGGAATGAGAATTTAAAACAGCCCAAATAAAATGGAAAATCGTTTCAGAAAATGTCAAAATAAGAATTGTCAAGATGTGCATACCCCTGAATGAAGAGGAAACATGCAATGAGAAGCACATAGCCATGGTGCTGTTTATTGCTTCACGATCGTTATCAGTAATTAACAGTAGTTATAGTCCAACTTTTCATAAACTGAGTACCAGGGGTTAGAAATGAGGAATTTCACCAAAAGAAAAAGATTCTTATCTCTGAAAAACGCAGCATGTATGACAAAATTACCTTGGCGAAGTGTTTGTCCTCCTTGCGGAAAAAGACGTCGACGTCACATCGCGGTGCGCACGTGTTGTTGCCCTCAATCTTGTCCACGTGCACGAAGCGGGGGGGACACGTCTCTGCCTCCTTCTTCCCCCCGACCTCCTTCTTCTTCGCTGGCTCAGTGGATGTGCGGGTGCTGGACAGGGACATAAAAAGAGAAGGTGTTAGTTTTGGGGGGCAGTTTTGATCAATAGCGGAATGTCAACATGAACGCGTGCGAGCTCGAACAAACGAGAACACATTTGACCACAAACAGGTTCGCGTGCGTGTTTGCTCGCACGCACGCACAAGCACCCCCCAACACACACACACACAAATGATATACTCATATGGGACCTGGCCGCGCGCTCTATTCAGGAAACAAAATTACGTTCACACCAAACTTCCCAACACAATACAAAGCCTTTAGACTAGAGGCAAAGTTACAAAACAAGAACAAAATGATTAAAGAGAAATACTGAGAGGTATTGAGGATTGAAAGTTGTTTTTCAACAGGCATTACAACAAAAATAAAACTACCTAAAACAGCAATGACAACACCAAACTCCTACTCCCGAACCCACGCCCAAACCCAAGACCAGATTTACAGTAATGGCTCGAATCGGAGCGTTCACGTGTATCAATGTTGCATTTTTGTGGGAGCGTGAGGTGATAAAACATGGAACATGGAATCAATACCCTTCGCCAAGAAATGTGAGACTCGGAGACACCTCGGTCACAAATTTTAACACTGGAGACACTCTGAATTGCATCACGAGAGAGAGAGAGAGAGAGAGAGAGAGAGAGAGAGAGAGAGAGAGAGAGAGAGAGAGAGAGAGAGAGAGAGAGAGAGAGAGAGAGAGAGAGAGAGAGAATGATTTTAAAGAGCTTTGGGGTAGCTATATGGTCTCTTTCTACAAGCAGACTTGTAACGAAGAGTTTTTCCGCCTCAACTAGAACGTTTTCATGCGAGTAGTATTTTGACACAACAAAATAAATAAAATGTCTTCACCAGCATAATTGTATTTCTCTCATAGCAACATTTCTTTTATTGGGGAAAACGTAACACACGAAAGTTACTCAAAGATCCTGCCAGCAACAACCATTCGAAATGATTTCGTGTAGAATCTTTAACCTTTGAATGCCCCTCTTACCATAGTTGAACAATCAACCAACAAAGACTTACGCGTGCACTTTTATTTCATTGTCCTACAAATGCCACGAGATCACATCAAAGCGAACTATCATTACCCAGACGGCAACAAAGCGGTGTTGTGTAAATGTGATCCAGCTACTGGTGTAGATTGTCTGGTTTGGTGGGAGCCAGAAAAGACCTGTATCTCCGCACACGGCTCCCTGGCTGCAGGCCTGACATTCTAGGAAATGCCAAACCTGTCTCGCCGGAACGTCAACGGCGATCATGACTGCAGATGGATTGCAGGGTCAGTTGAACGTTTCTGACCGCTACTACATCACTGTCCGATTGTCAACTTTTGCTGTTGGAGAAATAGGTCGCTTTTTTTTTACTCACTATGTCAAAAGAGTACTGAATGTTCTGTGTATTCCGTTAACAAATTATGAATGTAACTAATCTAAAGGTTGCCAGCAATTTATACAGAGCAAAGTGATTCAATGCATACATTTGCTTCTTTTCTACTATGCAACGACTCTGCCAATAAACGATACAATGTAGTTTAAAATGTTAATAGGACTACAGAGAGAGAGAGAGAGAGAGAGAGAGAGAGAGAGAGAGAGAGAGGGAGCAGGCAGATTATGTCCGAGGGTTAACTCAAATGCAGAGAAGCTAGATATAGGCCGAAGATCACCACTTGACAATGCAACCGGATAAGGAAACTTATCGTTGATCTTTCTCACGCATGCAGGCATACAATTTAGTCATAAATTCACAATGCATGCCCACATCCATTATTTATTCATCAAAGCATGCATGTAGGGCCAATTCTCGAACGTTACGTGACATCTGCAGCAGCTGCCAAAATGCACGTTTCCGGCTTGGTTCACTCTCCATCTTATTATAGATATCACCCACACACACACGCACACTCGGAGAGAAACATAAACGCACGCCCGCACGCACGTACACACACACATACACGTACGTACGTTACGTGCGCACACACACACACACACACACACACACACACACATACTGATACACACACACTCATACAACACAGCACGAACTGGTTGTAACATCAACACAAACTTGTTTGAGCTGTACATGTCTCATTATCACGACAACAATCAGAAGCCACAGAGTATCACTGTCCTGTGAACTGTCTGACGGAAAACGAGCGACAAAATGAAAACGCGCAGTGCACAATGAAGGAACCATCAGACATCTTATCTGCCGCTCATCACATCTTCACGCGGACCGCAAATTACAGGTTTCGTTGCAACAACCAAGAGTGCAGTGTTAGAGTTTTGCAAGGAAGAACACCATTCTAAGCCGCGCAAGCCAATTTTGAGTGGGGTTTCAGAGTTTTGAAAGGAAGAATGCACCATTCTAAGCCGCGCAAAAGAATTTTGAGTGGGGTTTCAGAGTTTTCAAACGAAGAACACCATTCTAAGCCTACCTATCAAGGAAATTATGTGTTGCGTTTTATAGTTTTGCCAGAAAGTACACCATTCTAAGCCTTCCTACCAAGGGAATTCTGTGTGGGTTTTCAGAGATTTGCAAGGAAGAACATCGTTTCTAAGCCATGCAAGAGAATTCTGTAGTGTACTTGGAAGTTGAACGTCTGTATACTGCCGAGGACGGATTCGGTCCTACAAAGTGAGCGGATATATTATATATATCCTGTGACAAACAGTCCTTGCCGTACAACTTCTGAGTCTCCTGTTCCCTGGTGTTCAAACTGATTTCTCTTCCACAGACAGACAGAGAGAGAGAGAGAGAGAGAGAGAGAGAGAGAGAGAGAGAGAGAGAGAGAGAGAGAGAGAGACAAAGAGAGAGAGAGGGAGAGAGAGACGGAGAGAGAGGGAGAGAAAGAGAGAGAGAGAGAAAGAGAGAGAGAGAGAGAGGGGGGAGAGAGAGGGGGGGGAAGAGACTGACAGACACAGACACATAGTCATGTATACAAAGAGAGCCAGAGGCCGAGAGAGTGAGACAGACAGACAGACAGATGCATCAGACAGACAGACAGAGATGAACATGCATACAGACAGACAGAGGGAGGGGGGCACAGAATAACATGCAGTCATGTCCAAAATAGCCCTCATGTTTAAATATATCCATTAATTTTGATTTCCTTGTCACTCTCTGGCTAATCTAATACAAATGAAGTAATGTATTCTTTTCTCCAATTTCTTCTGCAAAATGCAATTTGTTAGTCTTCTTCCTCTTATTATTACTATTATATTTTGTTAAAAAACAAAGGAATACTGTACTCTGTATATTTTGGCCAAGAAAGAAAGTTTATAGGTGTTGTTTATTTTCGCATGGTTCGTCAAACTATCCGCTGGTCTTAGAGTGAGACCCATGTCTGTGGATACCGTATTATAAATGAACGACCAGCCGCCAGAGCGTGCAGTGAGCCGTGTCCAAAGCCAATCACTCATCCGTCCCTAACCTACCACCTGGGGTCACGGTCACCAAAAATAGCCAGAGTAACACTGATATCTATAACCGTGAAATCCATCAAAGGCAAGAAGCGAACTGTGCTATGTATCAGCCGTGTGCAAGTTGTGCGAAAGTCAGCAAAAACTATAATGGACAGAAACAAAGTACTGCTGCATGTTATAATTTCTTGCTTTAACCAGCTGTGTAACTGTCGGTTTTGTTTCCTTACACGGCGGGTGAATTCAGCCCTGAAAGTGAAACCTTTGTCGTGAGAATATTGAAGGTGATCAACACCACGACAAACCTCTACAGGGATTGGCTTCACACCGTATTCCGTGGTTGAACTAGGCAAATCTGTCCGAAGCGGTTGCACCCTTATTTTTCTGTCCGAAGGGAGACACGCGACGTAAGTTTCTGCACAAAATCACCTGTAATTCCTCACAAATGACATATCCTCACAAAACTACCGTTTGTACTTTGGCCTAAGGTGTCATAGCATCATATCATCGATTTGTTTCATTGCTTCAATGTGTTTGTGAACGTTGGCCTTCAAGTATTTACACATTTCAAGCGCATTATGTGCAAATTTTGACTTTCCGCAGTTACTAAGGAAATTCAAGCACACGAGAAAGGCTACACGCGATTGTAATGTGATCTATGGTCATTTCTTGACATCTGGCGGGGATGTAGCTCAGTCGGTAGCGCACTGGATTTGTATCCAGTTGGCCGCTGTCAGCGTGAGTTCGTCCCCACGTTCGGCGGGAGATTTATTTCTCAGAGTCAGCTTTGTGTGCAGACTGACTCTCCTCGGTGTCCGAACACCCCCGTGTGTACACGCAAGCACAAGACCAAGTGCGCACGAAAAAGATCCTGTAATCCATGTCAGAGTTCGGTGGGTTATAGAAACACGAAAATACCCAGCATGCTTCCTCCGAAAAACGACGTATGACTGCCTAAATGGCGGGGTAAAAAACGGTCATACACGTAAATCAGTTTCCACTCGTGCAAAAAACACGAGTGTACGAGGGAGTTTCAGCCCACGAACGCAGAAGAAGAAGAAGAGCATTGTGATGATATATTTATATGTCATTTGTGAGGAATTACTGGTGATTTTGTGCAGAAACTTACGTCGCGTGTCTCCCTTCGGACAAAAAAATAAGGGTGCAACCACGGTGTGGGCTTGGGCGTCGGTCATCGGTCTTTTGCCATGTTAAATTCGGAAAAGACCGACACACGTGGGTCAATCCGTCAGTTGACCGATAGACATGCAGCAGTCAGTCAGCTCGTCTTATTTTGGCGAACAAGAAAAACAATGCAACCAACATCATTGGATGGGGGACATTCAGTTTGTTTTCTTAGTCCCGTGGCGGAAGGAAAGTTTTTTTTCTTGACTGATTGGTTTGCAAAAATGACTGATTGATTCATGGCTGAGTCAGTCAATGGATCTCTAGTGGACAAAACCCAAGCCAATCCCTACTTCTATTTGATATTATGTAACAGTTTCCGCTTCAACCCTACATGTATTTTGATTTATATGCAACAGTACCTGCTTGAATATTTTTAGCACACGGTCTGCTTTCAGGCTTAATTCAAGCAGAAATATTTATCTAATAAGTATATATATCCCTTTACTTACCGATAAAAAATAAAAGAACCGACAACTGAGAAAACCACAAATCGAATTTCATTCAAAACATCGGAAGAATCTATGAAGTAGGAAACGGTTTGGGAAAGCGCTGGGGAAACTGCATAAATGCTGTTTAAGAGGGAAAACTGAATACAGCAACAACAACAAAGTTTTTGTTTAAATCCCACACCCTGTACAACACTCACATGGGTCTCCTGAAAACAAAATGAAGCAGGCTAACATCAAAAAGATACATGTATTAAAGGCAAATCGAAATCAACCAAACCACTTATCCCCGCCAGGCCATGCTCAATCTTTGGATCGTTTCCCACCACTGAAGTAGCGATTCAATATTTCCCCATTTAAAGATGCCTTTTGTCTCGTGTGTGATATATATGCCATGTAAAACACCACAGATAAATATATCTCCAGGCTTTTAGTTTTACACTGATGACGAGCATCGTTCCATTTGGACACCACTACTTACATCTATATACAGCCTCTTTTTGTGCAAAGAAAGACAGTTTTACTGAATTAATTTCGCAGATAAAGGAATGTGTCACTGTCAGTGTCAGTTACAAAATTAATGGAGCAAAACAAAAGACAAAAAAATTCCCCAAAAAGCTTGACAGTATTTTTTTTGGGGGGGGGGGGGGGGGGGTGGAAAGATGCTCTTTGGGTTAAACTTTTACTTGAAAAGTCTGGACGGATCCATGGCAAGTGATTTGCAAGGCACATGTAATTAATATACACTGGAAGGATTTAAGGTACCCTCTCTGCCTTCGTTGCAAAACGATATTATAGCGATTCTGCATGATGAGATACTTGATTCTTTTCACACTCACTCGCTCAGGAAGGTCATCAACTCGAGGCATGAAAGAGGGAGAAATTAATGATTCTACACCTGTTTCTCTCTCTCTCTCTCTCTCTCTCTCTCTCTCTCTCTCTCTCTCTCTCTCTCTCTCTCTCTCTCTCTCTCGAAAGAGGGAGAAATTAGAAATTAATGATTCTACACCTGTTTCTCTCTCTCTCTCTCTCTCTCTCTCTCTCTCTCTCTCTCTCTCTCTCTCTCTCTCTCTCTCTCTCTCTGAGTCTCTCTCTCTGATGTATAGTAAGCCGAGGAAATCCATCATTAATCATTTCCGCTTTTCGTTGTGTAGCTTTTTTGTGTGCAAGGGGTTAAAGATTCGTTTGGGACGATGCTTCCTGCAAAACTTGTGTGTAGATTTTTATTTTTTATTAATTGAATCGTGCTTACAAGATACAAATCATAAGCCTGAAAGATTCGTTGAAAATATGACTGAATGATTATGACATTTTTTGCAAAATAATTAAACAGTGATTTATTTCTCTTTCCTGTTAACATCTTGTGAATGCTTTGCACACTTATTTTACCTTTGCAGCGTTCTGAACTATGAATGACCTTGTGATGTATTACCCGCTCTAAGTCTAATAGTTGCTTCAAAGGCAAGCGCATCAAACCACTTCTTGCAGCTTTGAAGAGCTTTTGAAGCAGCGTTTCACAAAAGTATTTAATGTCATGTCACAATAACTTATAGTTATACGCAATATATTACTTGTCTCTGTTTTCTTAGCTAAAGCTTGGGTATACATACATGTATAAAAACTACATTGGAAAAGTCGTAAAATGGAAAGAAAATTGCAAGCAGCACAAACTAGTTGGCTGTATAATTACTATAACCTATATATTGAAAATTCACCATGCACTTCCACAATCTTATTTTATTGAACTTTCTCACAGTTCTGCACACACACACACACACACTCTTTCTCTCTCTGTTGATGTGAGTGTATGTGTCGGATGTGTGTGTATGTGGGGGGGAGGAGAGAGAGAGAGAGAGAGAGAGAGAGAGAGAGAGAGAGAGAGAGAGAGAGAGAGATTGGAAGGGGGGGATAGACAAAGTGCATACTTGTAATTGTTCTTGTGAACTGAGAGAGAGAGAGAGAGAGAGAGAGAGAGAGAGAGAGAGAGAGAGAGAGAGAGAGAGAGAGAGAGCTATTCGAAAATGCCTTGCCTTCCAGTGATAGCTTTCTTCATGTACCAGCCCAAAATATTAACCATGTGTTAAGCGCGAGTTAAGGGGAACATGTTTCATTGGCTGGTAGTGGTACTGAACATGAACTAAACCGACCTAAAACTCATTGTATTTTATAAGCTTACGTACTTACACGAGTTCGAATGCTTTAAAGAGCCACTTCTCCTCTAAGGGTCAGCCTGATGGTAAACAGCTTCGACAGGTCAGGTCCGTTACAACAAACTTGTGAGCTTAAAAGACTTATCCAGAGAGTCACCAAAACAAGCCTGAAGGTTGCACATGTATATATCCGAGGCTGAACTCCCTGAAAAACTGCTACTTTCGTAGCCGTAGTGGTAAAGCCGGAACTACTAGTTTGCAGAGTTAAACTAAAAGCAGAACTGCTACTGAATGTGACCTAACATTACCACCACTGACTCAAGGGTCGTAATCAAACAACAAGTAGTATGTGAGAGTTTACCCGAGGCTGAACTCCTTGAAGAATTGCTTCTAGCTCGTTTAATCAAGGCGAATGCAGAACTGCTACTAAAGCCTGTTCTTAAATGGGCTAAGTCGACTATGCGAAATATCCTTTGCGAAGCTGGACGCACAAAGCTTAAAGCCATATGTACTCGATGACTATACACGCTAATTGCTTTACCAACAGCTGGAGACATGCTAAATTAAGTTCCCTGCAAAATATTGTGGTCTAGGACCCCTTCAATGTTGAGATATATATTTGAATTTTCATTTTGATCTGGATCGTCCTATTTATAGATTTGGCAACACATGTAACGTTGATGCAAGGGAGAGAACACCGCGGCTTTGTTGACATCCTCACTTTTTCAGAGGCTAGAACAAGCTGTAATGCATGTATTATGGTCCGCGCATGGTGACGTATCGTCATTATATGGTCTTATGGTGCGTTTGACATCGATTGTAGGCAAACTACACTTTGTAAACACGGGAGTGCGTTAGTATGCCTTTAAGCACTGAGATTTCGGTAAAAAGACTTCGCGAAGTCTTCACAAATTCGACTTCAGACTCAATTAAGGACCAACTTAAATGTGACCTAAAACTAACGTGACGACTCAAGGGTCGTAAACAAACAACAAGCAGTCTGTGAGCGCTTACTGACCCAAGGTTGAACTTCTTGAAGAACTGCTTCTCTCGTGAAGCAGAATCAATGACACTGCATAGCACAGTTACTGATAATAGTTGTGACCTCAATCACAAGGATTAATTAAAGGGTAAAATGAAACAAAAAGCTGCCTGTGAGCACTTACCCGAGGTTAAACCCCTCCTTGAAAAGCTGTTTCCAGTCGACGTTCTCCTCCAGGTTGACGCCCAGAGTGCCCGGCACGTACTCCGGCTCGTCCGTGACACTGGGCGCCTCCATGCACAGGTTGCTGCGCGCGTCGCTCTTCTCGGGCAGCTTGTCGCACGACAGCATGCTTGGCCATGGGAAGTTGAATCGCTGCAGGATGGGCTCGCACTTGGACTTCACCTCCAGACACATAGACCTACAGGCCGTGATGATCATCGTCTCCTCGACCATCTCCGTGCACATGGGCGCGTACAGCGAGCAGAGAAAGAACTTGAGGAAGCGCGAGCAGCCGATCTGGACCAGCGGGATGAACTCGTGCACCTGGATGGCGGCGTCCTTCTGGTTGGTGTGGCCCACCAGGTTGGGCATGCGGGTCATGTTGTAACGCATGTCCAGACACATTGGGATGGTCACCGGCTCGCACCGGCCCGCCATGTGGGGGTGGTCCAGGTTCAGCCCCGAGACACCCGTCGCCGTCACCATGGCAACACACAGCGTCACCATCACCACCGTCACACTCCTAGGTAACCTCGGGGACCGAACCATCCTCCTGCTACTCCTCGTCGTCGTCATCGTCACACTTTGCCCGTTTCCGTTAGAACACTGTGGGGTCGTCGTCATCGTCACACTTTGTCTGTTTCCGTTAGAACACTGAGGGCTGTACGTTGTAGTATAGTATCGATATCCATATCCATCCCGTGTCACGTCATGCTGGTGAATGAACGACAGTGTCGCGTTTCCACCACCAGCGCTACTACCACATCCACGAGGCCAGCGAGAAGAACCCTCACCACTGTTGCTCTGATCGGCCGTCGGAGGCCGCATGGCTGTGTGTACATACACCCCGCATTCGCAACACTACACAACAACACGCCTGCCACTCAACTTTCTCACTTCTTCGAGTCACTCGCGGTAACTGTGTGTGCTTGGCGAGATGCCGCTACTACTGCTACAACTGCCGTGCACGCGCTGTGTTGAGACTGAGAACGAAAGCAGAGAGCAGTGAAGAAGTTGGAAGCACAAGACAGTAGTGGCGTTCGGTACCGTGGTGCTCCGTTGGCTGACAGACTGGCGGACTGACGTGGGAGCGGACGGGTAGAGCGGCGTGATGAGCCTTCCCTGTCAACACCAAACCCAATGACTGACTGGTGAGAGAGCGATCCGAGTCGTTCTGTCGCTCCTCTTCGCGCGCCCCGACATGCGGCGCCATTAAACTTCATACGCTTGCAGACGACAACTTTTACGACACTCTATTCCGTTAATGCGTCTTACTGAAAAGGCTTTTGCACCCCGTGTGTAACGTGAGTCGTATACAAGAATATCTCTGTCAAAAGTTTGACATTTTACTTCATCAACCCGGAAAACTTGGCTAAGGTTCCTCAGAACTACTTTGTTTTGTGTAGGGATATCGCACGCACGCACAGAAGGTGGGGACGTAGGCGGTAACCTGAGCGGCCAAGTCGCCAGCAGGAGCGCTCTTCGCCTGTCAATCACCTGCCGCGCGCTGTGGGTATCGGCCGTGATCTATGGAATTAGGCTCCGCCCCTTTCTGCCACTCAATGTGGCGCGCGTGCTGATACCTCTTTGAAGTTTGCGGTTGTTATAGGCGAAAACACTCGACGCGGCCTGGGTGTTTTTATTGACACCGGTTGCAAGAAGAATGTGTTCAAACGCTTTGATCCGTCTCTCGGTTTACTTACGCCCGCCACTAGATGAGGATGCTGGCTATTCTGTGTATGGAGCTATTATGGTGTGTAGCCGGGTTCACCTTTGATGTCTGTGTCCAGATCAATTGTACACTCGTCTGACTGCTGCACGCTTCTGTCTTGATCATTCACTTGTTTTGTCATCCTCGTCTGTTCATCTTCAAAGTTTTACCTGACACTTCTGTTGTATTCGTGGACTTGTGGAACTTTGGATATGGGGGCTGGCCCACAACTAGTCTGGAAGTAATCTAAGAGCATTTATTTCTGTACCCACCTCAGGGCCGGACTAGGCTAAGAGGAGGGGGGTGGGGGGGTTGCTAGAGGTGGTCCAGGGGGATATCCCCCCTGGCGGCAGGGGCGAATCAGTTCATTTTATGGGGGGGGGGTTCAAAAGTATATTGTGAAGATATGGGTGTGAAGGCGCGAAGCGCCGAGCCGACGGCGCGAAGCGCCTAGCTTGCATGCTAGGGGGGTCCGGGGGCATGCCCCCCCAGAAAATTTTGAAAAAAGGATGCAAAATGGTGCAATCTGGTGCATTCTGAGGATGATCATTACCAGTTTCAGGCAGCAGATTTTGTCACTGATTATAACCCCCAAAATTGAAACTCAATGTAAAATAAAGAAATGCATACCTCATTCAATATTTTTATATTTTTATATTTATAAGGTGGGTCCGGAAACCCTAGAACCCCCCCCCCCCCCCCTCGTCCGCTCATGGGCGGGGTCAAGGGGCAGAGCCCCTTGTGGGGGTCAGGGGGCGAAGCCCCCTGAAGCTGATGCTTGTCCCATGCCTAGCTACCGATGCCCAGCCCTGGTTCTTCTTCTTCAAAGAAGTTGTAACCTAAATTTTGAATGCCTTTAGACATCGTTAATTTCAGATCCAGGGTTGGTTGTTTTTACGCAATATCGGCCAGGTGCTCGCAAAAATTGTTTTTTCTTGATCTTGACACCGTCCTGGTATATATGTTTTTAGTTTTTCACGGACAAAATGGTTTTCGAACAGCTCTCTTCATCTTTTTCCATGCACATTTCTTGTGTGTGTACTACGAGAAAAATATTGAATGTTTCAACTCCACACCCTTAAACCCCATACCCGACTCAAAATCGCAACCTTCCTATTCTAGTCAACCAATTGGAAGTAAGCGTTACGGGCATATGCTTTGGAACATTATATTCGTGCATAGTTTTGTGACACATGTTTTTGTCATTTTGCTGATGGTTTTATTGTCAGGTGATGTCCACCCAAACCCAGGCCCGCCTGGTAGAGAGCATGTTAAAGATACCTCTATTTTGCATATAAATGTACGTAGTTTGCGAAACAAGATTGATATTTTACAATGTGAAGTTAAAGAGCACGATATTGTGACTTTGTCAGAAACTTGGTTGTGTGACTCGATATCAAACGACAGTTTATGCCTCAAAGGATTTCATCCCCCAGTGCGTCTTGATAGGCCAGATGGATATGGAGGGGTAGCTGTTTATGTGAAAAACGATTTTATTTGCAAACCAAGGCCTGATTTGTTAATTCCAGACCTTGAAGCAGTCTGGGTAGAAACTAAATTATTGCAAGAAACTGTGCTGGTTGGTTCATTTTACCGACCACCAGACTCTCGGATTGATTATTGGCACTTGGTTGACGAATCTGTAAAGCAAGTAATGAGAACACCACATAAATTTCTAATTCTTGGAGACTTTAACGAAGATTTTTTGAATAATCCATCTCCCCACTTTCTTAATTTAATACAAAAAAACAATCTGCACCAGCTCGTTACTGAACCCACACGTATTACAGAAACTAAATCCTCATGCATCGATCTGATCCTGACCACGAGTATAAACTTAATCAGTGAAGTTGTAGTGTTACCCCCCATTTGTAGTGACCATTCTGTGCCATGTGTAAAATTAACGTCACAGAGACTAAAAAAAGGTCAGTTCAAAAGGACTATATATAATTATGCCAAGTTAGATGTTGATACATTTTTGTTTGAATTGAACAAAATTGATCTTTTGAACACAGTTTTAAATGCGTCCATTGACGAAGCTGCTGCCTTGTTTTCTGAACATTTATTCCGTGTTGCAAAAACATGTATGCCTGTTAAGATAATAACAGTACGTGAAGATGATGCCCCATGGATGACTGAACATATTTTACAATTACGAAACGCAAAAAATTGTATACATCAAGTTGCTAAGCGCTTAAATACACCTGAGCAGTGGGCATTATTCCGCCTGACTAGAAATCAGTATACAGATGAAATTCGTAAAAGAAAAAGAGATTATTTTCTAGAACTTGATGAGAGGATAAATTGTAAACAGAACTTCGGAAGCAAAAATTGGTGGCAACTTGTTAATTCCTTCTTGAAGAAAAAAGGTGTTGCATGTAACGAAATTCCACCGCTAGAAGATAATGGAAAAATTATTGATAACATTTGTGAAAAAACGATTTTGTTTAATAATTATTTTGAAAGCCAGTCTAAAGTTGAAAATCCAGACGATCCCCTGCCCGAGGCAAATTGGTGTAATACATCTTTATCGACTTTTGAATTAACAGAAGCTGAAGTTGTCCAAGTGTTAAGGAATTTAAATTTATCCAAGGCCGTGGGCCCTGACGGAATACATAATAAATTGCTTGTAGATGGATTACCTGTTATCGTTCCACCGCTTACAGTTCTCTTTAACAGATCCTTGTCTGAGGGTGTTTTTCCAGTTGTCTGGAAAACTGCCCACATTACGCCCATTTTTAAGAAAGGCGATAGGAGTGCTTGTTCCAACTACCGTCCAATCTCTTTGCTGAGTTGTATTGGGAAGGTGCTTGAAAAATGTATACAGATCCGTGTGTTTGGTTATTTGAAAAATTATGATTTGATTACACACTGCCAATCTGGTTTTATTGCTGGTGATTCGACTGTTTATCAACTATTGAGTATATATGATGATTTTTGTGTTGCACTTGATAAAAACATTATGTCACAGGCAATATTTTTTGATGTATCCAAAGCTTTTGATAAAGTCTGGCATCGCGGTCTGCTCCACAAGCTTGAGGCGATAGGTATAAGAGGTCCCTTGCTTGTTTGGTTTGAACATTACTTGAGCGATCGCAGACAAGCAGTAGTATTGAAAGGAACCAAATCAAGTTATGCTACTCCTTCTGCTGGTGTCCCTCAGGGTTCTGTCTTAGGACCTCTTTTATTTCTCATTTATATTAACGATATTGGTGTTGGTCTTGAATCAGTGTTGAAACTCTTTGCAGACGATACGAGTATGTACTTAAGTTTAGATAACGATGATGTACGAGCAGAGATTTTGAATTCTGATTTGGATAAAATTCACACATGGGCTTCTAAATGGAAAGTCACTTTTAATTGTCAAAAGACAGAATTGTTGGACATTTGTAGGCAACAAAATGTTTTACTTCCACCATTGTATTTCGAAGATGCACACTTAGTTGATGTTGAAAATCACAAGCACCTTGGCGTCATTCTACAAGGTAATTGTAAATGGGATTCCCACATAAAAAGTCTAATTGCTAAATGTAGAAAGTCAATTGCGTGTTTTGGTTTATTCAAGCATCGTTTAAACAGAAAATCACTTGAAGTTATATATAAATCCTTTATGTTACCATTGTTTGATTATGCGGACGTTATCTGGGATAACTGTACACAGTGTTTGGCAGACGAGTTGGAGACATTGCATCTCGATGCAATCCGAATCATTGTAGGTGCAGTACGTGGCACAAGCCACCAAAAACTGTATAACGAATCGGGTTTTGTGCCCCTGAAAGAAAGGCGACGTCGTCATAAACTTTTGCTGTATTATAAAATTGTAAATCGTTTAACCCCAGAATATTTATATTCCAAACTGCCGGTCCTGGTTTCCGATGTAAATCCTTACCACAGACGACGCCCTCTTGAACGTAAGTTTCCATTGTGCAGAAGTGAGTTATATAAATCTTCATTTTTTCCTTCAACGACAGCTTTGTGGAATAATCTTCCAGAAAATATACAACAAACGCAGTCAGTTGGTGAATTTAAAAGGTATTTGACCGATGGAGATGTTGTTGTTCCACCGTATTATTATTTAGGCAACCGCCAGGGACAGGTACTTCACAGCAGGTTGAGATTAAACATGAGCGATTTGCAACAAGACTTAGTTAACCGACACCTCTCTGATAATTTAGAATGTACGTGTGGAGCATGCCCGGAAGATTCTGAACATTTCTTATTACACTGTCCAAAATTTAAAGAACATAGAACCATTTTATTCAATAGTCTGCCAACACACGTTCTGGACTGCAAAACACTCTTGTTTGGAAATACTGATTTAACTATATCTTTGAACACGAAAATATTCTCTGTTGTACAAGACTATGTTATGTTAACTAATCGCTTCGGCTGATATTATATTAACTGTGCAATTGATGTAGCCAGGCATTCTCTCCCTCCCTCTCTCTCTCTCCCTCTCCCTCTCTCTCTCTCTCTCTCTCTCTCTCTCTCTCTCTCTCTCTCTCTCTCTCTCTCTCTCTCTTTACCCTATTTGTATAAAATATAATTAAAGATTATCAAGATAAGTGTTGAAGCTATCACTTGTTCGCCATGTTTTGCTATCTGAATGTGTATTGATTATAAGTTCAAGAACGTGTCCATAAGCAATCTGCTTGTTAACGTTCTCAATGTTGTTATTGTTTGAAACGTGTGTATGAGAATTTGAATAAACACGCTTAAACCAAGCTGATGGGTAGGTCATATTCTGAAAAGAAAATGGTCGCTCCTTGCATGAAACGGCATAAAATAAGCAATAATAAAAAATGTTTTAAATAAGTAAGGTACATGTTCAGGCTAGGGGGGGGGTTGCGCAACCCCCATAACCCCCCCCCCCCCCGCCCCCCCGGTAGTCCGGACCTGCACCTCTTTCTGTACCCTCTCTCTCTCTCTCTCTCTCTCTCTCTCTCTCGCACTCTCTCTCTCCCCGTCTCCACCCCCCCCTCAGTCATACGTGTCACACACACAGACACACACACACTCTCTCAAACCGCGCGCGCACGCACGCACGGAGAGAAAGAGAGAGAGAGAGATTCCGGCAAATGACATTAGACACAATACTTGCCAAATGATACATTTTTTCACCATCCATCATTGCAGAAAACGATATCATGTTGAAGACAAGCGACTCTGTTCCTCTTGCGTGTTCCATTCGATCTGTTCCATAATAATCTGAAGTGAAAGGCTAAGATGTAAAGATTTCAGTTCCAGAGACAAAAGTAATGCTTAAAGATTCAGATGTTCACAGTTCGAATATCGTTCACAAAACACCCGTATTTTAGGTTTTATATTCCCCCCCCCCCCCTTCCTCATTTGCAGATGGTATTAACACAAAAGGAAAAAACAAAAGAAACAACAACAGTACCAGCAAAATACCAAAAATGAGTCAGAAATAGCTGTTCACGATCGTGGGACTTCATTTGTATCGTCAAGTATTATATAATCAAGGTTTACACAATCCTTACCGCACAGTGTTTACATTGAGACAGGTGTTCCATTCGGTACTGTGTGTACATTATGGATCGTTGCATATATACTTATAGACTTATTTATGCGCATGTATACAGTGCATTGCCTGCATATTGTGTTACCCAAAGACAGACAATTTAAAACATAACACACACACACACACACACAAACACACACACTGTCACACAAACACATGCACACTCACACACATGCATTGCACACACTCCCACACACACACAAAACACACACACACACACACACACACACACAGACTTGTGCTCATGCATATGCATTGGCTGCATGTCCTCTTGGCGCAGGTCTCTTTTTCACCGTACGTGTCACTCAAAAAAGATAACCCAGGCGAATGATTGACACATTTATCTGATTAATTCTAAATGACATGCTGATTTAGATAAGCAGGTGTACGTGTGTTGGTGACTTCGGTGATTTGAGTGCAGATACATCTGTTTACGATGACTCTCTTTTCTCGCTTCATATTCTGCTATCAGTTTGTCTGTCGCTCAGTCATTCATTCTGTCGCTGTTTCTTTGGCCAGGACGAGTGATAACGGAGACGGGGAGAACTTGGTCACAAATTGTTAGTAATTAAATACTTCCACTACTACTACGACAATGAACACTGACGGACTCTTGCAGTTCTATATTATCAAAGCTGCTTTGAAATGACTAAAAGCAACATCTCTGGTCGAGTATGAATATCGCCTATACGATCGTTTCCAATTCACCAGAAAACTTTCTCAAAATAGCTCCGCGGTTATCTATCTATATATATATACGACTTGTGTCTGTCTGTCTGTGTGTGTGTGTGTGTGTGTGTGTGTGTGTGTGTGTGTGTGTGTGTGTGTGTGTGTGTGTGTGTTCGCGATGCACGGCCAAAGTTCTCGATGGATCTGCTTCAAATTTGGTGGGCATATTCAGGTAGTCCCCGGACACAACCTGGTCGATGAGAATTTTCAACACGTGCTCTCAGCGCGCAGCGCTGAACCGATTTCGGTTTTTCTGTTCATCTTCCCAGATCCATTCCCAGTAACTCTTCCTTATCTTCTCCAGTGTTTTGCGTTTATCTCCCTTCCTTCGTGTGGCGTCAATCCATATTCCCGTTACTATTTTTAGAAGGTCACTGTCCACAACGCAGTTACTATTTTTAGAAATTTTCCTTCGTGTGGCGTCAATTGCGTACGGTGCGCCACTCACCCCGGCGAAGCCGGCGTACGGTGCGCCACTCACCCGGCGTTTGCCGGGTATTCGGCTCCACTTCTTCCCGGCGAAGCCGGCTACCCGGCGAAGCGGGTATTCATCTAGTATATAATACACCTTTAAACCTGTTAACCAATAAAATAAATGTAGTGTGTAATAAATTTTCCATACTATAGGATCGAAAAAAGACTTCTTTTGCCCAATTACTGAAACTGCAATGTGGAACCACGCAACAAACCAACCGTTTCCGAAGATTGAACACAACGCGCTGATGGTAGCTTGTTGAGTGAGTTTGTTGACGGGAGATATGTACAATAATTATTACCCGCTATTACGAGTTAGTCGTGTGACAGAGAGTGTTTTTGCACACGAGACTGTAGATGTCTCACGACGGCGTAGCCGAAGTGAGACAGCAGCAGTCGAGTGTGCAAGAAAACTCTCTGTCACACGACTAACTCGTAATAGTGATTATGTCTCACAGCAAAGACAAAGAAAGACAGAAATGAGTTTTTGGGGACAAAATAACAGGCACAAAACAAGACTGAAAAACACAATTGCCCTTTTACACATACCCTACACACGCATGCGCGCAGAAGATAGATTCAATGCGTTTCGTGTCTTTTCTGGTTGAATGCATTCAACAAAGTATCAACCAGCGTTTCTGAATAGGTAATCTTGAACTTTAGCGTGTTAAATTCATAGCTCAGAATCCAGTGACATTCTTGACTTATTTTTGATACAAGTCCATGTAAGCAAGCCAAAGAACATTTGTTGTGAAATTAATTGACAGATTGAGCTCCAAACTTAAGCATAATTAATTAATTTGGTTGTTCAATCAACGGCAATGCACCGAAAATGGCGTACGTTGTCAACCATGGGACATCATTTACACCAAAGAGTTGTCTCCCTTGTTCGCTCACACGGATAATTCCTTCTTTGACCCATGTAAATGAAATGCATTCGTACAGTTCATCGGAGTTCATTCCGTAACTTCAAAGGGATCTAAAATGACTTGTTATGATTACAAGTGCAAGTTCTACAAATTTGGAGACTTAAATGCCTCTGAATTATGAGCTATGAATTTAACACGTTAAAGTTCACGATTACCTCTGAATCTTTCAATGAAAAAAGATAAACTTATTTTGAACCAAACAGCACATACCAACGAAAGCTAAACACACAAACACACACGCGCACTAACACAGATTGAATGCAAAGCGCGAACGAACACGGAGGATTTTTGTAGGTCAGGTCGTGGGAAAGTCCACCCAAAATGTTCCACAAACTGGTTGTGTTTGTATTGTTTATTTTCTCACAGTGATGTTGATGGTTTTTACAGTGCCGTTTTGAAAGAACATTTTCCGAATTTGGGGCACACTTTTGACTTTTGGTTCGTTTATCTCGTCGAAGTAACATTCGAGTGTTTCTAAATCAAAACCTTCTAATACCGCTGGTGCAGATTAGACCTGCCTGACTCTGTCTGCGTGCGTGTTAGAGCTGAAGACGAAGCCTCAATCGCCAAAGCGTCACCTATCTGTAGGTCCTGAGCATCGGATGTACGTTGCTACATGGTGAGATCCGCACGGAACTGTCTATGCAACTTTTCCTAGTCACAGGTGTAAGGTTCGATCTTTTCTTTGAAATTTCGTCCTCTGTGTACGTAGCAAAGCGTTTCGCCATTTTCGGTTTTCGTTGCAGACGACGATAGTGAAAGTAGTACCTATTGTTTTGTTTTGACCTTTCGTATTCAGGGTTCTTAATTGAAGCTTGGTAAAGGGAGCTTGTCGTGTAAGTGGAAAGTTGACGAAGCTTTTGAAAACAGAAATTGAATGAAGAAGAAAATGTGGCTTTCAGTTATATACAGGAGAACGGGGTTGGTGTTATTCTTTTTCCGTCAAACACTTAGTACACAGATAAAACGTAATTGACTGACCAAGGCCTGTTGGCACAAAAAACTCCTGAATCTCTAATTATTAGATGTTCGGAGTTTCTTAAAGCAGAAAAAAGGTAATTTTTTACTGGACACTTTGAGTTCAAACCGATGGCAGGACTCTTTGTGTTCCAACCGACAGAAGACACGTTGTGTTCAAACCGATAGCAGGAGACTTTATGTTCAAACCGATAGTAGAATAATTTATGTTCAAACCGATGGCGTGCATGATAGACAATTCAAGGAACGACAACGAATTGTATACTGATCGTAGTAGTAAAGAGGCTTGGCTCGCTTTTTTCTTAGGACAACCTCCAAGATTGCGATTGAGGTATTCCGAGGATCTAGGAATACGGGACTACAATTTTTGTTTTTATTCAAGTTTTGACTAAATGTTTTAACATAGAGGGGGGAATCGAGACGAGGGTCGTGGTGTGTGTGTATGTGTGTGTGTGTGTGTGTGTGTGTGTGTGTGTGTGTCTGTCTGTCTGTCTGTCTGTCTGTCTGTCTGTGTGTGTGTGTAGAGCGATTCAGACTAAACTACTGGGCCGATCTTTATGAAATTTGACATGAGAGTTCCTGGGTATGATATCCCCGGACGTTTTTTTCTTTTTTTCGATAAATACCTTTGATGACGTCATTACGGCTTTTTGTAAAAGTTGAGGCAGCACTGTCACACCCTCATTTTGTCATTAAATTGATTGACATTTTGGCAAAGCAATCTTCGACAAAGGCCGGGGTTTGGTATTGCATTTCAGCTTGGTGGCTTAAAAACTAATGAGTGAGTTTGGTCATTAAAAATCGGAAACTTGTAATTAAAATTATTTTTTTATTAAACGATCCAAAAACAATTTCATCTTATTCTTCGTCATTTTCTGATTCCAAAAACATATACATATGTTATATTTGGATTAAAAACAAGCTCTGAAAATTAAAAATATAAAAATTATGATCAAAATTAAATTTCCGAAATCGTTTTAAAAACTATTTCATCTTATTCCTTGTCGGTTCCTGATTCCAAAAACATATAGATATGATATGTTTGGATTAAAAACACGCTCAGAAAGTTAAAACGAAGAGAGGTACAGTAAAGCAGGCTCGTCACTTTCACTGCCTTTTGCACTAGCGGCGGACTACGTTCAGTTTTATTCTGTGAGTTCCACAGCTTGACTAAATGTAGTAATTTCGCCTTACGCGACTTGTTTTTATATTACGAACAATTTAAGCTGGAACTGAGCTGGTGGCTGTTGTGCTCATTATTAATGTGTTGAACACTCTCTGTAGTGTCACGAATTTGACATCAAGACGGCTGGTCTGAACGTCATGTGTTTTTTTGTTTGTTTTTTGTCGAGGGCAGTTGCCGAAACTTCTATCCTTATTTCCAATCGCCCAAAACTTAGCCGTACTTTCGTCAGAGCTGAGGGATGCCTTAAACTTCAGAAACTTGCATGAAGGTGTATGTCCATTTCGGCAAAACTACCAAAGAATATAAATCCTACCAACATCCCTGCTTTGTCTCCGGGATTCGTGTCCCTTCTTCTTCTTCTTTTTCTTCTTCTTCAGCGTTCCAGAATGTTCTGGTTACATGTGAGCTCGTTTGCCCATTTGGGTTCCCCACACTATACTCTTAGAGCATAGTCAGCTTCACTCCGCTTGCGTTTGAGTTGGCATGCTGGGTATTTTCGTGTTTCCATAACCCACCGAACTCTGACATGGATAATCAGGATTACAGGATCTTTTCTGTGCGCACTTGGTCTTGTGCTTGCGTGTACACACGAAGGGGGGTTAAGTCCCTAGCAGGTCTGCACATAAGTTGACCTGGGAGATCGGAAAAATCTCCACTCTTAACCCATCAGGCGGCAGCGACCGGGATTTGAACTCACGACCTCCCGATTAGGAGGCCGACGTCTTACCACCACGCCACTGCGCCCGTCGTGTCCCTTCTAAACAACGGGAGCAAGCATGTGGTTAAAAGAAGTTTTTTTAGAATATGTTGTAAGAATTCAATTTTTTTTTTGAGTTGCAAAGCTGTCGCCCGTTAAAACAAAACGCTATACCTGCTCCTGGGCTGTTGGTCAGAACATGGCGATCATATCGAACGCGCCGCACAAAGGTTTACGGTCTGCACGTGCACACCATATTCTGGACAAAGTGTTCGCCTGGACAGTCGTCATGTGACCGATTTGTGGCACCCTACGCCTTCACAGCAGGACCCCTTTTATGGTTTCTACTGTGACAGGCGTTGGCCGCTCGGTTGCCTGCCAGCACGTGAAATCGAGCATGGAAATTTAGAGATCAAGTCCACTGAAACACTCTTGCATGTACATTTAGGGTCGTCGTTAATTTGAGTTGATGGCGCTGGTTTTTTTGGACACGCAGTCGAGCTGCGCTTTCGACAGTTGGTGGCACATTCTGAACAGCAGATAATAAGACACTGAAACATGGAATTTTATATCAAAAGTTCGACAATAAAACTGCAAAGTGGGCGCGGGAGACAATGACATTCATTAAGTTTGATTTAATACACTGTGTGTTAATCAAGAAAACGGACACAACGGTAATATATATCGCGGTTGCGATAGATAATCAGTGTCGTCCCCAATTTCACCTGTTGAACTTCTCATTTTTTTCTTCTTCGTGTTCTTCTGCGTAGCTCAGACATACACGCCGGTCCTCCTGACAAACGCTGCTGTCAATCGAATGGTCTCCACAGGGCCGTACAGCTTGTCCCTCACTGGTGTGTCAGCAGGCCAGGTTAGGGGGAAGAATTGACCCGATGCTCCCCAGCATGTCGTAAGAGGCGACTAACGGATTCTGTTTCTCCTTTTACCCTTGTTAAGTGTTTCTTGTATAGAATATAGTCAATGTTTGTAAAGATTTTAGTCAAGCATTATGTAAGAAATGTTAAGTCCTTTGTACTGGAAACTTGCATTCTCCCAGTGAGGTAATATATTGTACAACGTTGCAAGCCCCTGGAGCAAATTTTTGATTAGTGCTTTTGTGAACAAGAAACAATTGACAAGTGGCTCTATCCCATCTCCCCCCTTTCCCCGTCGCGATATAACCTTCGTGGTTGAAATCGACGTTAAACACCAAATAAAGAAAGAAAGAAAGAAAGATTTCTGCTCTCAGGTTCTGGTGGATTGAACGTCTCACCTTCAGATGACAAGGCAACACGGGGCAGGTGTCACAGGTGTTATGCAGGACACCTGTTGAACATATTGCTGGTCTTTGCCCTCCCAAAAGCCCTTCTGCCCAATCAGCTACCTTGCGCAAGAGTGGTCACACTCTCTCGCCACTTCACCTTCAGGCGACAAGGCAACATGGGGCAGATGTCACAAGTGCAACCGAAAATGTAGCAATTACACCATGCAGCGGAAGGATCTAACCCGTGTCAAGGAGCGCGCGGAATAAGACACGAAGAAAGAAAATAAAGCCGTCCGGTCTCGGCGAGCCTAAACATCGTTTCGCTCAGTAGTCGAAGAAAGAAAATAAAGCTCCAGTCTCGGCGAGCCTGAACATCGTTTCGCTCAGTAGTCCAAGAAAGAAAATAAAGCTCCAGTTTCGGCGAGCCTAAACATCGTATCGCTAAGTAGTCGAAGAAAGAAAATAAAGCTCCGGTCTCGGCGAGCCTGAATATCGTATCGCTCAGAAGTCGAAGAAAGAAAGTAAAGCTCCAGTCTCGGCAAGTCTAAACAGAGCATCGCTGAATGGTCGAAGAAAGAAAATAAAGCTCCAGTCTCGGTGAGCCTAAACATCGTATCGCCCAGTAGTCGAAGAAAGAAAGTAAAGCTCCAGTCTCGGCAAGTCTAAACAGAGCATCGCTGAATGGTCGAAGAAAGAAAATAAAGCTCCAGTCTCGGTGAGCCTAAACATCGTATCGCCCAGTAGTCGAAGAAAGAAAATAAAGCTCCAGTCTCGGCGAGCCTAAACATCGCAAATGCGAGTCCTTTATTGAGCCCTAATTCGATTCCGCGAAGACTTAACGAAGTCTTTTTACCGAAAACTCAATGCTAATGCTTCGTGCGGCCGGCTTCGCGAAGTATACTTTGCGTAGTCGACTTCGAAGAAAGAAAATAAAGCGAGCCTGAACATCGTATCGCTCAGTTGTCGGTCTACATAACAGCGGCAGCACGACACCGCAAGGAGGGAAAACTAGCAGCTTTTGACAGCTACCCGGCGCAAGCTCCACAGGGCTTCCATTCAAGCGGCAGGGGCGACAATGGCGCAATCTCCAGTCTTGTTTTCCTTCCAAACCTCGCTGCCTGACACCGAGCCGACGGTCGGAGTAAAAGTAAATCTTCTTTTATTTGTGGGGCGGGGGTGCCTTTCACGGAACAGCGACCCTTCGGCTGACTGACACTGAAGTGGCAGCGTGTCTATTCTGTCGTGATGTCACCCCCACTCTATTTAGCAACCCCTGTTTAGCTACCCCCATTTAGCTACCCCTGTTTAGCTACCCCCATTTAGCTACCCCCATTTAGCTACCCCTGTTTAGCTACCTCCATTTAGCTACCCCTGTTTACCTATCTTCCGTGTGGATGCTGATGACGAGCCATCAATGCGCTCAGGTGGAAACCATGTCTGGGCAGGTTGTCTTGAGCTGGATATGTATCCTTGGAAAGCGCCCACATTGCAAGCTGCCCACACACTCATTTTCTTTGACAGCTTATGGGCAGAATATACCTGCGCAGTTTCAGCGGCACCGACGACGCACTGCATATTATTTATGCCGCGATAGGGATTATGACGAATCCTTGGCCTGTTTTCCTTTCATGCAACGTGTAGCGGGCTGGGATAATCTGCAGTGCGTCGTCGGTCCTGCTGGAGTTACATAGGTTTGGTTTGGTTTTTGGGTTTTAATGTCCCTTCAGCATGGAGTTACATAGGTGAGCGGAGCCCCTTACCAGCGCCAAAACCTGGGGTTACCAAATGTCACGTTAAGAATTCAATTATCAAGTGTATTATGTTCTGCTTTATTTAATGTTATCGGACAGTGTTAATTACTAATGTTCAGTTTTGGCATAGGCGTTTTCTCGCGCCAAAACCACATTTGTAATATACATGATCACCTGATAATGAGACATCATTACCTGATAATTAAACATGATTACTTGATAATTAAACAAGATAACTTAATAATTACAATTTCCACGTTAACATTAACTATGTTTTGTGTGGTTCAATTGCTAACGGATTGCCAGAGCCAAAACTGAAAATGACACATTATCTTAAATAAAAAATAAAGAAAAAAAATTAAAAAGGTCATTTTCAGTGATAATTGTAATTTCTAAATGAAAATGAAAATTATGTGGTTTTGGCGCCAGTAAGCCGTCATACTTTTCAATGCTCAACACCGAGGTCGCCGACCTGTCTTTCTATGTTTGGATTAAACACAGTTTACAGTGAATCTTCCTTTTGCCTGGCTGCACATGTAAGGCTGTTACAGAACAACAACTGTAATTGAAAGTGATACTGTTGTTTTCTTTGATTCGAAGTGCCTGTCACCGTGCTTTACGCATCACTGTGTGTTCACCACGAATAGCGTTCTCACAACCCAGATCAGCTTACAGAAACAGTGGTAATGGCTAAGTGTATGTGATATAACCTGTCTTGATCATGAAATCAGAAGCTGCACTGTACCAGATACCAGTTCACAGTCACCTGTAACGAGGGACACCCATTGTATTTTGCAATCTGGGTTTTCAACAACACTTACAGACAATCTGTCTACTCCAATTTTCTTATTTTCCGCGTAGATTCTCACTAACAAATAAATGTCCCTGTCCATTCTTGAAGCACTTCTAATTACAGGGTTGTTGTTCAGCAAAACGCCGACAGGTCTTTCAAGTCGCCGAAAACGTAGCGGTCATTTAGGCGGATCTGCCGATTGTGCTGGGTGGTTTTTTTCACGGTGGGGAAATGGTGACACCAAGGACTACCTTCAACTCCCGGAGGTCGCAAGAACGTAATGCCCTTCCTAGCAAATTTGCCAAAGAAAATACATCCCAGTAACATCCCTGAGTCTCATGATGACTTTGATGCTGTCGTTATCAGAACTACATGGTGTACAGTAAGCATTGCCACCAATAAACCTGGGGGCGGGTAGATCAGTTGGTAGAGGGTCATGGTGTACAGTAAACATTGCCACCAATAAACCTGGGGGCGGGTAGATCAGTTGGTAGAGGGTCATGGGTTCACATCCAGACCTGGACAAGGGCCAACTTTATGTCCAGACTCAAAGACGGTATCAATGTCCCCGTGTCACCAAAGTGGCATGTTGAAGACCTCGGTCATTGTGTCATAAGTGCAGGTGGCTGATTACACCTACACACGCACACACCCGGGTAGAGCGAGCCCTGTTGCTGCTAACTTTCCACTGGGGGAAGCGACCCGAACTTCCCAGCATTGGAATAAAAAAGTAAATGAAATGAAATGAAATGAACCCAGATCACTATATTAAAGTAGTATGTGTTCCCTTTTTAAGTTACAATCAATCATTCCAATGAGCATCCTTCTACTCAGACACCATTACTTCCTGCCTTACTTCCTGCCATTACTCCCTGTTACCGAATGAACTTGTCAAAGTTTCCACTCCTCGTCATCATCATCATCATCATCATCATCATCATCATCATCATCATCATCATCATCATCCCTTGACTAAGACAATGGTCGAGGGGATTGAGAACTGAGTGACTAATTGATTCTTACGTCCTCTAGGGAACAATTGGCCTATCTTGGGACAGGTAAAAGCAGGACGCGAGAGCAGAAGAGGCAGAAACCAGGCCGGCATGGAGACGAATAAAGACCTAAAAATCTTTAGTTTTGTTTGGAAGTTGATGTTACTCTTCCACATCATGTCCAGTCTAGTCATCCCTGCTGTAGTTGTGACGATACGTATGCGGATTTCAACTGTGCTGGTGCCGTCTTTTGACAGGGTAGCTCCCAGGTACTTCAAGTTGGACACTTCTTCCAGGGGTTTTCCTTTCATGGTGATGTTGGTGGTGGCACTGGTGGTGTTTGCGCTGTTGACCATGACCTTGGACTTATCCCTGCTGACCTCCATCCCATTACCACACTGGCTCTTGCAGCGAGCTGTTCGTCAGGTTTTGCAAGTCGGTGTTAATGCCTCAAATGAGGTCGAAATCGTCTGCGAACAGAAGGTTGCATATTGGCCTGCCACCATTGGATATGGAGTGTGGTTGTCTTGGAGGGTCTCCTGTATGATTCTTTCCGTGTTGAAAAATACTGGGGAGAGAAGGTAACCCTGCCCAACACTAACTGTAGTTTGGAAAAGTTCTTCTATCTGGTTGTTGAGGAGGACAGCACTGCTTGAATGATCATGAAGGGCTTAGATGAATTGGACAGGCCCTTCCCTCCCCTACGTTGAACCCTCTTAGGATGTGCCAGAGGCCCTAATGCCACACTCTGTCGAAGGCTTTCTTGAATTCGATAACGTTGTGGAACAGGCCCCGTTGGTGACGAAGGTGTTTGTCGATAATAAGCCTGCAGTTGAATATTTGTTTCACTCTTCTCTAACCTCCAATGAAACCTGCCTGCTCCTCTGCAAGGCAAGTAGCTACTCTGTCTTCCCTTTCAATCGGTTGAGGATTACTCGCGCATGACTTTGCTGGGGTGGCTGGTCCGGTAGTTCTGGCACTGCTTGAGATTTCCTTTCTTGAGGAGGGGGATCGGCAAAGATTGTGTCCATTTGTTTGGCCATTTCTTCTTTTTTATATTTAGTCAAGTTTTGACTAAATATTTTAACATCGAGGGGGAATCGAAACGAGGGTCGTGGTGTATGTGCGTATGTGTGTGCGTGCGTGCGTGTGTGTGTGTGTGTGTGTGTAGAGCGATTCAGACTAAACTACTGGACCGATCTTTATGAAATTTGACATGAGAGTTCCTGGGTATGAAATCCCCGAACGTTTTTTTCATTGTTTTGATAAATGTCTTTGATGACGTCATATCCGGCTTTTCGTGAAAGTTGAGGCGGCACTGTCACGCCCTCATTTTTCAACCAAATTGGTTGACATTTTGGTCAAGTACTCTTCAACGAAGCCCGGGGTTCGGTATTGCATTTCAGCTTGGTGGCTTAAAAATTAATTAATGACTTTGGTCATTAAAAATCGGAAAATTGTAAAAAAAAATAAAAATTTATAAAACGATCCAAATTTACGTTTATCTTATTCTCCATCATTTGCTGATTCCAAAAACATATAAATATGTTATATTCGGATTAAAAACAAGCTCTGAAAATTAAATATATAAAAATTATTATCAAAATTGAATTGTCGAAATCAATTTAAAAACACTTTCATCTTATTCCTTGTCGGTTCCTGATTCCAAAAATATATAGATATGATATGTTTGGATTAAAAACACGCTCAGAAAGTTAAAACAAAGAGAGGTACAGAAAAGCGTGCTATCCTTCTCAGCGCAACGAATACCCCGCTCTTCTTGTCAATTCCACGTGTTCTGTGAGTTCGACAGCTACTTGACTAAATGTTGTATTTTCGCCTTACGCGACTTGTTTTTCTTCTTCTGCGTTCGTGGGCTGAAACTCCCACGTACACTCGTGTGTTTTGCACGAGTGGGTTTATACGTATATGACCGTTGCCATTTAGGCAGCAATATGCCGCTTTCTGGGGAACCCGTTTCTTCTCATTCCAGATCTTCAGTCAGAGCCTTTGTTGCTGCTTCAACCCCGTCTTACGGCAGTTCTGCGGGGACGTTGTCCACTCTGGGTGATTTGTATGCCCAGAGCACCTCCTCCTTCAGCACTTTCACTTTTTGCAGGCTGGTCTCGTCATCTCTGGAGCTGTGGGCCTCTTGTAGTATGGAGGTGTGTGGGCGAAGTTCGTAATTGTACAGGTCATTGCAGTATTACGTCCACCTCTTCAGAACTTAATTGCTGTCGGTCAGAAGCTTGTCATCACTGGGTGTTAAATAGCGCGGTCGTATCACTTAAATTTCAATGTCCATGGTTTGCGTTGCAGAACCTCTTTGGCGTCGTCTTTCTTCTTCTTCTTCGTTCATGGGCTTAGACTCCCAAGTTCACTCATGATTTTAGCACGAGTGGATTTTTACGTGTATGACCGTTTTTACCCCGCCATTTAGGCAGCCATACGCCGCTTTCGGAGGAACTTTGGCGTCGTAACGTGCCGGAACATTTTTTTCTAGAGAGAATTTTGTTTTGGCTGACACATACACTTTTCAGGCCTTCTTCCTTTCGCTACAAATGCATTTGGTTTGCCCAAAGTGTACATCTCAATTAAAGTACATGTACAACGATCTCTTGGCTGTGTGTCAAAGAATGAAGGGAAGGACACCTTGCGATTGTCCTCACGGGTGTCATTGTTTGTGATGTCCTATATTGTCACGTTTCAATATATCACTCAAGGTGATTATGAACCGGTTAATTACTACTAATTAACTAACCACACCACGATCCACTCTCGCAGGCATACAATTAAATAGAGTCAACAAAAGTATAAGTTTCAGACGCCTGTTTATATATAAACTCTCCACCTCCCTCGAGCCTTCACTCAAAATATGTTCCTTTTACGTTCTCAACACGTAAAAAACCAGTGTTCACTGACAAAACGCCAGTAGTATGTAGAAAATTATAGTAACACGCTGAACCCGTGTAAATACAGTCAAATGAGAATGTTCTGTTCGAAAAGCTCTAGTTCGTGCAGGTGTCACACACCCCACGTTGTCACTACTCCAATGAAATCATAGATACGAAAAGACAACGGTGGTCAACGGGGTGCGTACGACATGGTGCACTTAGCTTTATCTCTGCTGCTGCTGCTTAGCCGGTATGCTGGTTAGTCGGTTCGCTGGTTAGCCGGTCCGCTGGTTAGCCGGTTCGCTGGTTAGCCGGTCCGCTGGTTAGCCGGTCTCCTGGTTAGCGTAGCTTCAACGTGCAACAGTTCCCGCCAGAGTCAGCCGTGCAGATGTTACAAGAATGTAACGAAGCGAGGCGAACGAACGAACGAACGAACGAACGAAGGCTGCAAACAGAAAGCATCGGTGCACTAAACATGTCAGCTACCCCTCACCCACCACCTTAAAACATGTCATCTTTAAATACCTCATCGAGCACGTGGGCCTGCACAAAACGGACTTTTTACAACAACAAAACAGTCATTTTCCGTCCTTCTCTCCCTATCTGCAAAAACCATATACAGATTAGTATTTTAGCGTCACAGAGAGTAAATTATGCGCTAACCTGGAAAGAACAACAGAGAGTATTTCATTCCACAACACAGACTCATCAACAGCGTTAAATAATGATTTATTACCTCAAAAGCCTATGATTGTACTCTCAATGGAAGCAAAGTCCGCTTCCTCCCTGGAACAGTCTCTGTTCGTCAACAGTGACCCAAAACGTCCAGAACCCCTTGTCGAATCCTTATGCGAAAGCCATCGCCGACGAAGGAAATGTGACGACTTGTCCTCAGCAAAATACGTGGCAGAGGAAAGGAATAACTTGTGGAAGTTCCCCTAGAGTGCCGAATATAATACTCGGTGAAAAACCATCATACTCTAGTAACTGTGTGTTAGGTCCTTCCCCTTCTGCCGCTGGGTGTCAAGTGTGTTGTCCTTGAGTCTCTGACAGACCACCTAGCCAAAATACACGTGACTGACCTTGTCACCAAACCAGTCCAGCTATACACGATTCTGCCTCCCCAAGCAGGAAAAAGACACGAGAAACTCAATCCCTGCAAATCCCGTGCGCGCTGTCAGCAAAAAAAACCGTCAGCCCTATGACAGCAGAAACCCGCACTGTGAAGCTCGTGCGTTTCAAAACATCCGTGCTCGGGAGCACTGTCAGCAAAAACTGCTGTGTCCAATATCACGCACAGGCGCTTTCTATCATACATTGACCCAGAACAGGCACTCCACTGAGTGACGCTTTCTTGGTCTCTGTCACCCGATCGTGACACACCTCCCCTCTTCAAGACGAAACCTCGGTTTCGCTCACAGTCATGTTCTCCTCTACAGCCCGAGAGAGAAAGTCAGCTCCAACATTGTTGGCGCCCGGAATGACGCGTACCGTGAATTGGTACGGTTGGAGAATCAACGCCCAGCGCATAAGTCTGGCGTTTGCCAACCTTGCAACCTGAAGATATTGCAGAGGTTGATGGTCCGTCTCCAGACAGAAAGGTCGTCCGTACAGGTACGCTTCGAACTTCTGGATGCCCCAGACAATGGCGAGACACTCCCGTTCAACAGTTGCATACGCTGCCTCGGCCGAGGTCAGCTTACGGCTGGCGAAACAAACAGGGTGCAAAAACCCCTCTGTCTCCTGAAGCAACACTGCCCCAAGTCCCTTTCCTGAAGCGTCTGTCCTCAGCACGAAGTCCTTGTTCAGGTCTGGTAGTCGGAGAATAGGCTGACTGGTGAGTCGCCTCTTCAGGGTGTTGAATGCGGAGCTACATTCCTCAGTCCACACTACAACGGTCGGTTGTAGTTTCTTGGTAAGGTTGGTCAGTGGTAGTGCGATTTCGGCAAAGTGCGGGATGAAGCGTCTGTAGAAGCTGGCTAGGCCCAGGAAAGACCTGACTTCTTTCTTCGTGCGCGGTGGCTCCGCCTCCCGAATCTTCTGGATCTTGTCGTCCTCTGGAACGAGCAATCCCTCGCCGACAACATGACCCAGGAAAGACAATTCCCGAAATCCCAAGTAGCACTTGGACGGTTTAGCTCCCAGATTTCCGTCCTTCAACCTTCCGAACACGTCGCGCAGGGCGTCGAGATGTTCAGTCCATGTCTCTGTCGCGATCAGCACATCGTCGATGAAACTGCTGATGTCCTCGCGCTTCAATGGTTCCAAAAGTTTCCTCATCATGCGAGTGAAGACGGCACCTGCATTCTGCAGACCAAAAGGCATGACTGTCCACTGGAACTGGCCGAATGGAGTGGTAAATGCAGTCTTTGGGCGATCTTCCTCGGCAACTGGAATTTGCCAGTATCCCTTGGTGAGGTCCAGTTTGGAAAAGTACTTGGCCTTGGCCAAGTGACTGAAGAGGTAGTCCACATCAGGCATGGGTTCCGCGTCAAACGCCGTAATCTTGTTCAGCTTCCGGTAGTCGACACAGAACCTGACGCGTCCATCCTTCTTCTTCACGAGCACAATTGGTGAACTGTAGGGAGAGTTCGCTGGCTCGATGACGCCCAACTTCGTCATGTCGGCGATTTCCTTCCTGACCACCTCCTTCTGGGCATGAGGCATGGGATACTGCTTCGTCCTCACTGGCTGTTTCTCCAGCAAGTCGAAGGTAAACTCCTCTAGATGCGTCTGAAGTGGTATGTCTGTAAGGACCCGTGCTGCATCCTTCAGGATCTCTTGCAGGTCCGCCTGCTGGTCGTCCCCAAGATCAGGTGAGATGTGCACGTCCGTGTGATCCTCACTAGCCTCCAGCGGACATACTGGTACACGTCCTCCTCCCTGTTCTTCCGTTGTCTCGTCCATCACGACAGCAACTGCTTCTGTCACTTTGTCCTTTTCCCCGTAGGCTGTCCTCTCTATGTAGGCGCGCAGCAGGTTGGCGTGGTACAGGCGTGCTTTCCCGTTCATGACGATCCTGTAGTCGTTTTGGCCCACTTTCGCTGTCACCTCAAAAGGTCCTTGCCACTGCAGTTGTAGCTTGTTGTGTTTGACAGGTAGAAGTAGCAACACCCGTTCTCCAATCTTGAAGCTGCGCGGCCGTGCCTTGCGGTCGAATCCTCGCGCGTAACGCTGTGCTGCTCTTCCCAGGTTCTCTTGAGCCAGTTTGCAGGTCTCTTCAATCCTGTTCCTGAGTTCTACGATGTAGGTCGCTGTCGTCTGCACCTCCTCGTCAGCTTCTTCGTCTGTCCAAGCCTGACGCAGGATAGCCATGGGACCGCGTACCTGCCTGCCGTACAACAGCTCGAATGGGGAAAAGCCCAAGCTCTCCTGAGGAACCTCGCGGTATGCAAAGAGCAATGCTGGGATGTACCTGTCCCACGTGCGTGGTTTCTCCTGAGCTAGTTTCCTCAGCATGGTCTTCAAGGTGCCATTGAACCTCTCCACCAGTCCGTTGCACTGAGCATGGTAAGGAGTGGTGAAGTGCTGCTCCAGTGATAGCAGTCGTGCTGCCTCCGCCATCACTCCTCCCGTGAACTGCGTGCCTCTGTCGGTGAGTACCTCTGATGGAATTCCCAGCCGGGACCACATAGTAACCAGAGCCTCAGCTACTCGCGTGGCTTCAATCGATTTCAGAGGGATCGCCTCTGGGTATCGAGTAGCGTAGTCCACCATGGTCAAAATGTATCTGTTTCCGTCCTCAGACGCAGGCAAGATGGGCCCGATGATGTCCACTGCCACCCGACGAAAGGGTTCGTCGATGAGCGGCATCTTCTCTAAGGGGACCTTCCTCACCCTTCCTTTGGCAACCACCTTCTGGCACTTATCGCAGGACGCACAGAAACGTCGGACATCCGTGCAGATGCCTGGCCAGTAAAAGTGGCGCCAGACACGATCCGTGGTCTTCTTGGTACCAAGATGACCTCCCAGAATCGAGTCGTGTGCCGTTGCCATGACACCCTCGCGAAACTCGCGAGGCACGACAACCTGTTTGAATGCACCTTCCTTGTTGCTGAACTCACGGTAGAGCAACTTCTTGTCCCTGAGGAACCTTGACCTCCCATGCTTCCCGCTCAGCTTCACCTTCCCCGACTTCGCGTGCTCCCGAGGAGTAGCTAAGGTCGGGTCAGAATCCTGAGCCTTCGCGAGAAGCGCGGGGGTCACGTTCCCCAGGGCAGCTCGTGCAGCAGGTAGGGGTTTGAGAGGTTTGTCCTCTCGCTCCGCCTGTGCCCGCGTGAGCACTGAAATGACGTCGGGAGACCGATAAACGGGAACCTCCCTGGTGACGCCGTCCACAAACTGAACCCGGTTTCCAATGAGCAAGTCGCATGGAGGATCGTCCATGACGACGGCCACAATGGTCCCCGTGAACAACGGGGTTACGACCTTGATCACTGCCGTGTTCAAGTCGTAAGCGTGAGATGCCTCGGCCATTCTCACCCTGATGCTGTCCCCTGTGTAGGCCATAGCTGGAACCAGACTCGCCCGAACCACTATCATGTCTGCTCCTGTGTCCCGCAGACCTTCGCCCTTCACTCCGTTAACGTAGACGTTACAGTGGGGCTGGAAATGTTTCCTGGAGCACGGAACGCAGAGTTGTGGAATGGTGCATGAGCTCGTGACGTCCCTTAACTCCTCACTGCCAACAAAGTGAACGCCCTTCTGGTCAGCCTGTCTCCTGTGGCAGTCCTTCTTCACGTGGCCCCGCTTGTTGCAGTAGTAACACTGGATGTCAGATCTGGAACTCGATCCCTTGTGTCCCTGATCGTCCTTCCCGTCCTTGGGTCCTGAAGAACCCGAATTTCCCGTTTTTCCTGGCCGTGAGCCTGAAGATTTGCCGGAGATCGCCTGGGCGTCCTCGTGCACTCTGATCCAGTCGGCTGCCTCCTGAGTAGTCTTTGGCTGGTGCTCCTGCACGAAGGTCACCACCTCAGGTCGCAGGCTGGACATCAGTTGTTCCATGACTATGAGGTCGGCAAGGTCGTCGACGGTCCAGTTCTTCTCGGCCATCTCCACCCAGCGCCGCAGGTAGAGATTAAGGCGTGCCACAAACTGATGACTCAGCTCGCCGCTCAGTCTCTTGCTGTTACGCAGACGTCGTCTGTAGGCTTCAGCAGTCAGGTTAAAGCGCTGGAGTAACGCCTTCTTAAGTGCCTGATAGTCTCTCGCCTCGTCGTCCTCCAAAGCGTTGTAGAGCTGCAATGCGCGTCCCTTTAAGCAGGTGCTAAGGCGGCTAGCCCACGTGGCCTCTTCCCACTTCTGGTCAGATGCAATGCGCTCAAACCGGCGTAAAAAGTCGTCGAGCTCGTCCTTGTCATCGTCGAACGTCGGCAGTCTCGTACGGTCGGCAACAAACGTCGGCGCGCTAGCCTGAGTAAGCGTACCCTTCTCGGCCTGTAGCCTAGCTAGTTCTAGCTGGTGTTCGCGATCCGCCTGTTTGTCCTGACTGTCACGTTCGGCCTGTCGTTCCTGTCTCTCAAGTTCAGCCTGTTCTTTCTCTTTCCGTTCTTGTCTGTCACGTTCTCTTTCTTGTCTGTCAAGTTCGTCCTTCTTTTCCTGTCTGTCTCGTTCTGCCTGTCGTTCTCTTTCTTGTCTGTCAAGTTCGTCCTTCTTGTCCTGTCTGTCACGTTCGGCCTGTCGTTCTTGTCTGTCAAGCTCTTCTTTTCTCGTCTGTCGCTCTATGTCTTCCCTACGTTCCAGCTCCTTGCGCTTAAGCAAACTACGCGCTCTAACGCGTGCGTCTCGCTCTGTCTGTTCCTCGCTACCAGGAGTCTCAAAAGTTAATCTCTTCGTAGGAGATCCCCCTGTAGCCATGGTTAGTTTAGCAAAGCTTTATCACAAAAGTAAGTCTAACGCAGCTATAGCTAGAACACGCGGTGATGAAAGCAATGGATACAAAAATCCAGCAACCGGAAAATGCAGAAGAAAAATCCAAACGGTGTAGAACAAAACGCGTAGCCTACTTTATGGCTGCTTTTTGCGGTGAAACAAAGTGTTTCCCACAGCCGTGGCCTACTTTATCGGCTGCTTTTTGCGGTGAAACAGAGTGTCTCCCACAGCCTCGGTTAGGACAGAAGTCCTCGGACCCTTCCCCCCCAAAATTCCAACAAAGTCAAAATATGGAGAAAAATCCAAGTAAAACAAGACTATAGAAATGTAACCTGTTACACAATGCGAAACAACAATGTAGAGAAAACTGAGTAAAACGAATAACAAATCCGCTAACCCCGCTCAGCTCTCTGCAACGGAAAACTCTGAACGTACAACAACAAAGATTCACAAACAAAGGAAAGGGAAGTAATCACAGTTAGCGCATACAATAACTCACAAATTACAATTTACATTTCCTGCAAGATGTGAATCGCTTAAGGTGTGGTATATGATCAAAACTATACAAAAAAGGGTAGCACCAAGCAGAAAATAAGTCGAGCACTGACGAGATTATCTGCTCTTAGTTATCCTTAATTGGTGGGTCTTTATCAGTTGGAAATTAACTGAGTAAATCCCGGCTTGGCCCCCACGTGTCACGTTTCAATATATCACTCAAGGTGATTATGAACCGGTTAATTACTACTAATTAACTAACCACACCACGATCCACTCTCGCAGGCATACAATTAAATAGAGTCAACAAAAGTATAAGTTTCAGACGCCTGTTTATATATAAACTCTCCACCTCCCTCGAGCCTTCACTCAAAATATGTTCCTTTTACGTTCTCAACACGTAAAAAACCAGTGTTCACTGACAAAACGCCAGTAGTATGTAGAAAATTATAGTAACACGCTGAACCCGTGTAAATACAGTCAAATGAGAATGTTCTGTTCGAAAAGCTCTAGTTCGTGCAGGTGTCACACACCCCACGTTGTCACTACTCCAATGAAATCATAGATACGAAAAGACAACGGTGGTCAACGGGGTGCGTACGACATGGTGCACTTAGCTTTATCTCTGCTGCTGCTGCTTAGCCGGTATGCTGGTTAGTCGGTTCGCTGGTTAGCCGGTCCGCTGGTTAGCCGGTTCGCTGGTTAGCCGGTCCGCTGGTTAGCCGGTCTCCTGGTTAGCGTAGCTGCAACGTGCAACAGTTCCCGCCAGAGTCAGCCGTGCAGATGTTACAGGAATGTAACGAAGCGAGGCGAACGAACGAAGCGAAGGCTGCAAACAGAAAGCATCGGTGCACTAAACATGTCAGCTACCCCTCACCCACCACCTTAAAACATGTCATCTTTAAATACCTCATCGAGCACGTGGGCCTGCACAAAACTGACTTTTTACAACAACAAAACAGTCATTTTCCGTCCTTCTCTCCCTATCTGCAAAAACCATATACAGATTAGTATTTTAGCGTCACAGAGAGTAAATTATGCGCTAACCTGGAAAGAACAACAGAGAGTATTTCATTCCACAACACAGACTCATCAACAGCGTTAAATAATGATTTATTACCTCAAAAGCCTATGATTGTACTCTCAATGGAAGCAAAGTCCGCTTCCTCCCTGGAACAGTCTCTGTTCGTCAACAGTGACCCAAAACGTCCAGAACCCCTTGTCGAATCCTTATGCGAAAGCCATCGCCGACGAAGGAAATGTGACGACTTGTCCTCAGCAAAATACGTGGCAGAGGAAAGGAATAACTTGTGGAAGTTCCCCTAGAGTGCCGAATATAATACTCGGTGAAAAACCATCATACTCTAGTAACTGTGTGTTAGGTCCTTCCCCTTCTGCCGCTGGGTGTCAAGTGTGTCGTCCTTGAGTCTCTGACAGACCACCTAGCCAAAATACACGTGACTGACCTTGTCACCAAACCAGTCCAGCTATACACGATTCTGCCTCCCCAAGCAGGAAAAAGACACGAGAAACTCAATCCCTGCAAATCCCGTGCGCGCTGTCAGCAAAAAAAACCGTCAGCCCTATGACAGCAGAAACCCGCACTGTGAAGCTCGTGCGTTTCAAAACATCCGTGCTCGGGAGCACTGTCAGCAAAAACTGCTGTGTCCAATATCACGCACAGGCGCTTTCTATCATACATTGACCCAGAACAGGCACTCCACTGAGTGACGCTTTCCTGGTCTCTGTCACCCGATTGTGACATATATATATACCTGATAAGTAAGTGACTGTAATATTTTTTGGGAGGGGTGGGGCGAGGCTGTAACTACATGTAACTTTGGCTCACCCTTATCTCTGTCTTTGTGTGTGTCTGTCTGTCTCACTCTATCTCAACCCCCCCCCCCCCCCCCTCCGACCTCCAATTAATGTTCTAGCACAAAAAAAACCCAGGTTTGCTTTAAGCCTTCGTACAAGACACTATCGTTCGCTTGCTTTGTTTGTTTGTTTCTATTTTTCGCGTCGAAAGACGACTGCTCAGGCAAGACTTTGGAGTAAAATGGACCAGCCACGCCTAAAGCCCTTTTAAAACGCCAAGGCTTCAACCAGAAATCAAGCTTCTATCGTGCACTTTCAAGTCTTCACTCGGCGAAGAAAAACAAGCAGCGATCTGTACGATCGACACACTCGAAACATTCCCATACCCTCCCACCTTTCTTCGCTCCTACTGATCCATCCAACACCGCTCATGCTTTCGATCCTTTCTTCCTTTCTTTCTTGGCTGTCGTTTTACCTTCCATTGAGAAAAGTTGATGTCTTTTCCTCTCCTTTGTTCGGCCGCCACATAACTGACCCCCATTGACCCGCTAACGACACATAGATTTCCATTCTTTGCTCGTTCGCTGCTATCGTCTGCCTCGCACCTTCTCTTTCCATTTTAACGCTCTCTTTCGAAGAAGAGTGCCTGTGCGAAAAGCCCGACAACCGATTACAACAGTCGTAGATCACTCTTCTATCTTTCTTTCATTTTTTTAAGCCGCCATTTTGTTAAGCCGCCATTAGTATAATGGGGCTTACTGGATTTGCTCTGTCTGTTTGTTTGTTTGTTTGAGGCGGGCGGGTGGGCGGTCGGTCGGTGTTTGTCGGGTAAGCCTTTTATCTCTGGGTCAATTAAGCTCAAATTTCGTTAAATTGTTAGGCATAGGGTTAGACGGGTGTATGCAAAAAAATACATTCCTAACGGTAGTCAAACGGAAGATATTAGCTTTTAACGCTTTTACAAACCGAGCCGGAGAAGCCAAACCACCATTTTCCGTCTAAGGACAGGGCACTGTGGACTGAAGAAACACCTCAAGAGACTGGGCCTTGCGGATGACGCACACTGTGAATGTGGCTCGGAAGAGCAAACTCCGGAGCACATTCTCCAGAACTGCCCCCATCTAGAGACAATACGCCAGAAGTTCTGGCAAGAAGAGACCAGTGTTGGAGCCAAACTCTGGGGTCCTGCCGACGAACTGCGCAAGACTGCGGACTTCCTGGCAGCCACTGGTCTGAGGATTTAGCACGGCCATCAACATCGAACGCAGAAGAAGAAGAAGAAACAAACCGAGCCAGGGGACGAAACTCGCTGACAGACTTATACGTTTGCGGGAATTCCCGCACCCAGAACTCCGAGTTACTTCCCTTCTATCACTGACAGCATGCGTTGGATTAGAACTCCGGACAAAAACAAGTGTTGACCTTAACGGGTCAAGAAGCCTGCCCTTGGTAATATGGGGTGGGACATGGATTTTTGATCGAGACTTCATGTAAATCTCAAACACCATAGATCCTTCATAACGACCGATTTTTGAAGAATTATTCCGTAAATAAACAATTAAATAGTGACGTCATTTGAACTACACAGTCTATATGTGGTGGGTTGTGGACGACCCACTTTTGAATTAAAGAAGGGATTTTACTTTGTTTATTTCTATTTGGATGGGGTGGGTTGTGTAGAAGGATACTTTTTATGTTGAATATTTCTTTAGTAAGTATGGGCCGTTCATGAGTAATATCATTGGTACTGTGAAGGTTAAGTGACACAAAAGTGTGAACGTCATTTACTTTGGAAAGAGGCCGTAATGAGTTACTTCCCTTCGGGCCTCGTTCTAACACTGACAGCATGCGAACATGCGTTGGATTATTAAGCCGCCTTGTAAAGGGTGCTTACTGGATTTGCTCTGCCTGTTTGTCCGGGTTTCAGGTGTTTGTTTGTCTATATACAATGTCACCACGTGTAAAGAGCTCGGTCAATTTGTTTAATTATTTATTAATTTATTCATTGTTTTAATTAACTCTTTCTAAAATGTATTTATTTACTTTAAAAAAAATTTAAAAAATATATAATTTATTCATTTAAAAAAATAATCTCCCTCCCTCTGTCTCCGTGTCCCACCCCCATATTACCAAGGGCGGCTTCTTGACCCGTTAAGGTCAACACTTGTTTTCTTTTTCTTTTAACATTTAGTCAAGGTTTTTTTTTCTTCTGACCGCTGACTGCGATATGACGAGAAAACCCGGCTTTCCTTCCCCTGTGAAAGGAGTTGTAAGAGTTTAGTGGTCCGTGTATTGTCGCCATGAAACAGTTGTAAGAGTTTAGTGGTCCGTGTATTGTCGCCATGAAACAGTTGTAAGAGTTTAGTGGTCCGTGTATTGTCGCCATGAAACAGTTGTAAGAGTTTAGTGGTCCGTGTATTGTCGCCATGAAACAGTTGTAAGAGTTTAGTGGTCCGTGTATTGTCGCCATGAAACAGTTGAATTGTTTGTGTTTAGACAAAGAGAAAAAGTAAAAGGGACCAAACGCTGCATGGTGATATGCTAGTGTGTTAGTATGTAAGGAACATCTGGGAATAAGTATACGGTGTTTTTTCCTTCTTCCTGGCAAAGTCTGTTTCTGGCTGAGGATTTTAGTTTTCTTTCTGAACAAATGAATACTCTTGGTCATGTATGCATGCAGCCCCAGCATACATAATTATCAATGATGACTTATTGCGTGGACAGGTTTCCCCTACTTTCAGAAGCGCTGAAAATTGACAATCGCAGGAGAGAAAAGACTAGAAAACATTGAAGCTTTATTACATTTTGTTTCGTTCAAGGCTTTATTTACTAGATTATTTGTTTCGCTCTCTGTGACAAAGCACCATTGCTTTCAGTTCTGCGTAGTTAAGGTTAAAACACACTGTTTGAATCTCCTTGCCCTGTTTGCCTGAAAGGTTTAAAAGGACACGATAAATTCGCTTGCCTTGTCAGCGCCTACCGAGTTCAGAGTTGCACCTATACTGGCAACTTACTTCGGTGGTACCCTCGATAAAACTTTTTTAAAGCTTTTTTGACAGAAATATACCTGTGCCTGTGGCCACGCATTGGAAGACGTAAAACTGGCCGACTGGGGCAAAACGAATTTGAGTGCAATATGCCCCGTTCATTATAGATAATGTAAGTCTAAATTTAATTAAGAAGTTATTACGATTGTTAATGGTATATGCAATTGTGATGTATACTTAAGTACTCTCTCTCTCTCTCTCTCTCTCTCTCTCTCTCTCTCTCTCTCTCTCTCTCTCTCTCTCTCTCTCTCTCTCTCTCTCTCTCCTCTCTTTCCCTTTTATATTCATTGTCCATTCTATTGTCGTGTCCTGTCTCCATTATACCTTTGCTTTTTGTCAAATAATATTTGACAAAAAGCAAAGGTATAATGGAGACAGGACACGACAATAGAATTAAATGTATAGTATATATATGTTTGCATACTTTGTTTGTTTCTCGTTTGTTTTGGTTTAAAAAAGTATTTGTCAAAGTCTCGTCGCAAGATATTGTAATCCATATGTTAAATTCTCCTGTTTGGGTTGATCCTTAACATGTATTATGTTCAATTACCTATGAATTGTTGAATAAACACTGTTTAAACCAAATATACCTGTCAGACAGGCCACCTGAAATGTCGGGACACTTCGGGCCGGTCCCCACGGTGTCCTTTCATCCCAGGTTCCACTGTACCACCAAACCAAAATCGCGTTTCTTGTCAATAGAATCATGTCTTTTTGTCAGTGTCATCTCGCCCTCCATTCTTGAACAACATTCGACTTGTTCCCCTCAAAGACACACACACACCCCTACCCCTTCAAGGAAAAAACCCACATAAATAAAATAAAATAGAAATGTGTGTATCCCCTCACTCTTCAAGAGACACAAACACCCCCCCCCCCACCCCCGCTCCTCCCCACCCCACCCCACCCCACCCCCTTCCCGGTAACACACACAAAAAATGCTTGTACTGATCCCGTCCCCGTCTAAGACTCCGGGAGAAGGGGGGAAAGCTACTGTTCCTCTTTGTCCCAAAACACCTATTCTTCCCCCAAGCTCGTTTCACACTCTGTCTTTTATTCCCAGCATGCTGAAAGCTGCCAGTGCCAAAGAAACCGTTTGTGTTGGAGCACAGAGCAGGCCAGGGTTGTCGAGATGGGACGACTCGATTTATGAGCTGACGGAGTCCCGTAAATCCGGTAGACTCCCGATTGAAGCGTCGCGGCCGGCTTTCACCTCGGCCCTCTCCGCGCCCCATTCACAGCCACTCGGCATTGTTCGGCATTAGTCGACATTGTTCGTGTGACTGTCAATAGCCACCAAGGACCCGGTGATCGTAAATAAGGGGCGGCGAACAAATTAATTCTCGCTCGGCTCTCTTGTTGTCGTTTCTGTGGCGTGTGTTGGGGGGAGGGTGTCGAGTGGGTTTGCATCTTCACGTAGCCTGTGGAGGGGGGGGGGGGGGGGGTAGACCCCGAGGGGCCTGGTCTGAGGGTCAAATCCCGATAATCTACTGAAGTTCTGGTGTGAATCTTCTTCGATTATTTATTGCCCTCTGTTCAATATATTTGGTCACAATGACTGTGCGTATATAGTTTGAACCCTCTACAAGGGTGGGAACCGAAACGTGCTGTGGGAAAGAACGAAGTTATGGCATAAAAAAAAGTGTTGGTACGACAATGGTTCTTGCAAAAAATTGAAGTCATTGCTGTCAGCCACACGCATACATACAGGAATACAGAATGCAGAAAGAGAGAGAGAGAGAGAGAGAGAGAGAGAGAGAGAGAGAGAGAGAGAGAGAGAGAGAGAGAGAGAGAGAGAGAGAATTGAATTGAATTGAATTGAACTTACATACAGGAATACAGAATGGAGAGAGAGAGACTCAGACTCAGACTCAGACTCAGAACTTTATTACAAAAGGATAAAGGTTTTAGGCAAAGCCTATTCTTCCAACCTGTCCTTTATACAACACATAAAGACAGACGGACATAAAAAATAAAAATTCAATCATATAAGATACAGAATTACATTGTATGGATTGCAACACAATGTGCATTTAAGGAATTATATAGGGAGAACTCAAAAATTACAAAATTACATTGACACAGTTAAACCTTTCATTTTGAGAATTAAGTTGCTCAAATCACCTACACATCCGTTAACACTAGTACAAAATGTTCAACAAAATAAAGAGAGAGAGAGAGAGAGAGAGAGAGAGAGAGAGAGAGAGAGAGAGAGAGAGAGAGAGAGAGAGAGAGAATTGAATTGAATTGAATTGAACTTTATTTAACAAGGATTAAGAGAGAGAGAGAGAGACAGAGAGACAGAGAGACAGAGAGACACCAATTACCTTGTCCAGGTCTCTATTACACAAAGTGTGTTCTTGGGTGGATATCGTATCATTAAAACAGCTTTGAATGCAAGGTTTTGGTTTCTGACAGTTTTCAAGAAGTCTTTGAATACGGACACTTTGAGCTATATTGTCAATGATCAGTTTAATGCAGCAAAAAGAGGAATATAATATATGAGGTACATGTTAGACACCAACTTTAGTTAGATCATGCATTTTGGGAAGCTGTTTAAGTGATATTTGTAGACCTTCTACCCTTCTTCGTGTCACGAGAACCGTGGCATTTGTGCTAAGCTTGCAAAACACGCTGTAGCTATTCATCCGGCGTGAAGACACGCCACTTTGTAAATGTGTACATGCACACTGTTGATATTCATTCGAAAATCCGCTTCAGGCCGACTATAGCCTATAGTTGCAGAACAGAGGTCGTGTTGTTTTGCCGTGTCAAAGTGCGCATCGTAAACGCTCACTTCCGGTCCATTTCCTTTTACTTCCTGTCAGTCATCTCTCAGCGAAGCACACGCAGAACAGCAATGAGGCATGCATTGTTGAAACTTTTGCCGCTAGCTCATGTGTCCCTGACTGAACGACGGTAAGTAGGCGAAACGCGATGTTTTGCGGCAGACACAAGAAGTTTTTGGTTTTTTTGGTGTGTGGTAAAAACAATGAAAGAAAAAATTCGCGAATTATTACACGAGCGTACACATACTTTGGCACGCACCGGCGCTTGCATGGCGCATAGAGAGAGAAAGAGAGAGAGAGAGAGAGAGAGAGAGAGAGAGAGAGAGAGAGAGAGAGAGAGAGAGAGAGAGAGAGAGAGAGAGAGAAACTGAAACTGAAACTGAAACTGAACTTTATTACCAAAGGATAGAGGTTTTAGGCAAAGCCTAATCTTACAACCTGTCCCTTATACAAACACTTAATACAGACGCACATAATATAGATAGTAAAATTGACAATGTTATTGTTACTTACAGACGTACATAATGTAAATAGTAATAAGAAAGGGGTTATGGTTTTGTATACACATTCAAAAATGGGAAAAACAATATAGGGTGGAAATTGCAGCATAGTTGCAATAATGCATTGCATATAAACATCCAAAACAACTAATAACAAAAGGGAGAAAACAAATGTGGGGAGGAATTGTCCCAATCATTCGCATGTATATCATTATCAATACATACACATAAAGAACAAATCAAAATACAAACATAACTTGACTAAATGTAAAAAGCACTAAAATATCAGACATGAAAAGTGTTCTATTTACCCATTAAGCGGGAATGAAACTGGCGCCTAAACGTTTTCACAGAAGAGGCATTTCGGAGGGGTAGGGGTATGGAATTCCATAGAGACGCTCCTGAGAAGGCTAAACTTGACTTATACAAGTCTAGACGAGGGATGGGGGGAATCAGGTTCTGGGACCCATATCTTTTTGTGGCATGTCTGAAATGTGATTTTAAATATCCAGGAACATTATTGTTAATTACTTTGTACATAAAGACAGCCTTGTTTAGCGTCAACTGATCTTTCAAGGGAAGGAAATTAAGGAGCTTTAATTTATCATCTGTTGGCTTATTTGACTCATGCAGAATTAGTTTTGCAGCACGGCGATGAAGAGAATTGAGTCGTTTGAGATGAACATCACTGCAGTTATCCCAAAGTGTTGAAGCAAAGTTGATATGGGGCATTATGTGAGCGTAATAAAACAACTTGAGTGCTTCCACATCAGCATAATGTCTTAATTTAGACAATAAGTACAAATTTTTAGATACTAATTTGCAAATTTTACTCAAGTGAGTTTGCCATTTCAATTCTTGATCA
>NC_090247.1:22537547-22550377 GCF_037325665.1 Littorina saxatilis
TCATTTGCGCTCATTCGAGCAAAAGTCCAAACTCGTTTTATTACTTCCAAAATTGCCGTGTGACTATTTTCGCATTACGCCTAGTTTGAGGCTTAAATATTCAATTCAGGAAGTGCCACTGAGCCTGCTGTGAGTTACTGGACTAACGATCAATTAAGTAACGGTTAAAACCAGTCATCTGTAATGAATAGCATATCTGCTATCTGAAAGCAGAGGTAAGAAGAGAGAGGGAGGTAAAAAGGTCAGGGGAAAAAAATTCGTATCACATATGTGTGTGTGTGTGTGTGTGTGTGTGTGTGTGTGTGTGTGTGTGTGTGTGTGTGTGTGTGTGTGTGTGTGTGTGTGTAGGTACTCGTGTGCGTGTGTGTGTGTGTAGGTACTCGTGTGCGTGTGTGTGTGTGTAGGTACTCGTGTGTGTTTGTGTGTGAGTGGGAGTGTGAAAAACAAGGCAACACTATTTTAATTCGGGTGTGAAATTTGTCGCAATATTGGTTTTGCGAAGTTTCACGTGAACATTTAAAAGAACCAAATTCATTACGTACGGCTTTGGCGAGAGCACGCTATGCCAAAACAGAAGGAGTCACTGTCGGTTAACATTATCGCTGTAAATTACACAGAACACGTGATATTTAAAATATTCACGTTAACATGATAACCCTAGGCTTTGGCTCTTAAGCCGTCATAGGCGAACGCACTTCCACAACCACACCTGTAGTACTTCTCCCACAATGATATGTCCAGGTCTCTTACCACCTGTTTCCCTTGTCCCCACCAACCCACCCCCCCCCCCCCTTCCCCCACCCCTTTTTACATTTTGTCAAGTTTTGACTAAATGTTTTAACATAGAGGGGGGAATCGAGACGAGGGTCGTGGTGTATGTGTATGTGTGTGTGTGTGTGTGTGTGTGTGTGTGTGTGTGTGTGTGCGTGCGTGTGCGCGTGTGTGTGTGTGTGTGAGTAAACTACTGGACCGATCTCTATGAAATTTTTCATGAGAGTTCCTGGATATGATATCCCCAGACTTTTTTTTTCATTTTTTGGATAAATGTCTTTGATGACGTCATATCCGGCTTTTTGTAAAAGTGGAGGCGGCACTGTCACACCCTCATTTATAAAAAAAATTGATTGAAATTTTGGCCAAGCAATCTTCGACAAAGGCCGGACTTTGGTATTGCATTTCATCTTGGAGGCTTAAAAATTAATTAATGACTTTGGTCATTAAAAATCTGAAAATTGTAATTAAAATGGTTTTTTTATAAAACGATCCAAAATTACGTTTATCGTATTCTTCATCATTGTTTGTTCCAAAAACATATAAATATGTTATATTCGGATTAAAAACAAGCTCTAAAAATTAAAAATATAAAAATTATGATTAAAATTAAATTTCCGAAATCGATTTAAATACAATTTCATCTTATTCTTTGTCGGTTCCTGATTCCAAAAACATATCGATATGATATGTTTGGATTAAAAACACGTTCAGAGAGTTAAAAAGAATAGAGATATAGAAAAGCGTACTATCCTCCTCAGCGCAACCGCTACCGCGCTTTTCTGGATTGTTAATTTCACTGCCTTTGCCACGAGCGGTGGACAGACGATGCTACGAGTGTACGGTCTTGCGGAAAAAAATGCAATGCGTTCAGTTTCATTCTGTGAGTTCGACTGAGCTTGACTAGATGTATTTTCGCCTTACGCGACTTGTTTTTTTTTCAGGTGGCTACTAGAGGCTCAACCCATGATTAAGTCTCCCCCCTCTTCTCCCACATATAAAAACAAAGAACAACAAGTCGCGTAAGGCGAAATTGCTACAATTAGTCAAGCTGTGGAACTCACAGAATGAAACTGAACGCACTGCATTTTTTTCACAATGACGGTAGTCCGCCGCTTGTGCATAACGGAGTAAAACTGACAAGCCTGTTCAGCGAGGTAGTGGTTTCGCTGTGCTGCATAGCACGCTTTTCTGTACCTCTCTTCGTTTTAACTTTCTGAGCGTGTTTTTAATCCAAACATATCATATATATATGTTTTTGGAATCAGGAACCGACAGGGAATAAGATGAGATTGTTTTTAAATCGATTTCGGAAATTTAATTTTGATCATAATTTTTATATTTTTAATTTTCAGAGCTTGTTTTTAATCCAAATATAATATATTTATATGTTTTTGGAATCAGGAAATGATGTAGAATAAGATGAACGTAAATGTGGATCGTTTTATATATCCAAAAAAAATTATTACAATTTTGAGATTTTTAATGACCAAAGTCATTAATTAATTTGTAAGCCACCAAGCTGAAATGCAATACCGAAGTCCGGCCTTTGTCGAAGATTGCTTGGCCCAAAATTCAATCAATTTGATTGAAAAATGAGGGTGTGACAGTGCCGCTTCAACTTTTACAAAAAGCCGGATATGACGTCATCAAAAGTATTTATCGAAAAAAAGAAAAAATGTCCGGGGATATCATTCCCAGGAACTCTCATGTCAAATTTCATAAAGATCGGTCCAGTAGTTTGGTCTAAATCGCTCTACACACACGCACAGACAGACACACACACACATAGGTGGTTTTACAGTCATTTGGGGTCGGCTGTGTATCAAAATGTCATCTTGCTCAAAACACAGGCATTTGGGGTCTCTTTTGTTTTACGTGTTAGAAAGTTTCTTAAAACTTCAATGAGCGTTAAATGCCATTTTAAAGTGTGAAAACTCATTTCAGGAGGTTATTACATAAAATGCAACCTCCAGCGTGATTTTTAGAAAAACAGGCATTTGGGGACGATGTTTGCTGTACAGCAGTGAAATGGGGACGTATGTGTACACAAAGTGCAGAGCTACAATTACGTTATCGGTGCTATGAATGTTTTAGGTGTTAGAAAGTTTGTTAAAACTTCAATGAGCGTTAAATGCCATTCTAAAGTGTCAAAACTCATTTCAGGAGGTTATTACATAAAATGCAACCTCCAGCGTGATTTTTTAGAAACAAACAGGTATTTGGGGACGATGTTTGCTGTACAGCAGTGAAATGGGGACGTCCAAAAGTGCAGAGCTCCCGCAGAGCTATATGAATGGTTTCATCACATACATGGCGCGAGGCGACATATGTTGTGAAAAATTTTACAAATCACGTTTTTGCGCCCGATATTTTCTTGTCATCTCCAAAGTCAAGGGACAAACACGAAATTCCTTGACTTTTGGGGTAGCGCGACTCTGTTAATTTTAAGAATTAAAAAAAAAAAAAATTCATTACTAGGATGTCCCATCGTTGGGAAATTCCGGTCGCTTCCTCCGAGTGGAAAGCTAGCAGTGACAGAGTCGCACTACCCCAAGTCAAGGGATCTATTAGTCCTGTTTCGCCGTTATCCCAATTCGCCCCATCCCATTTTGGCGACATTTCTCAGGCCAAGTGTCATTTTACCACCATATCATGTACCATTAGCTCCACATCCCATTTTGGCGCAATCCCGTTTCGCCGTTAGCCCATTTCGCCCCATCCCATTTTTGCGACATTTTACAGGCCAAGTGTCATTTTACCACCATGTCATGTACCATTAGCTCCACGTCCCATTTTGGCGCAATCCCGTTTGGCCGTTATCCCATTTTGCCCCCATCCCATTTTTGCGACATTTCATAGGCCATGTGTCATTTTACATGCCATTCTAAAGTGTCAAAACTCATTTCAGGAGGTTATTACATAAAATGCAACCTCCAGCGTGATTTTTTAGAAACAAACAGGTATTTGGGGACGATGTTTGCTGTACAGCAGTGAAATGGGGACGTCCAAAAGTGCAGAGCTCCCGCAGAGCTATATGAATGGTTTCATCACATACATGGCGCGAGGCGACATATGTTGTGAACAATTTTACAAATCACGTTTTTGCGCCCGATATTTTCTTGTCATCTCCAAAGTCAAGGGACAAACACGAAATTCCTTGACTTTTGGGGTAGCGCGACTCTGTTAATTTTAAGAATTAAAAAAAAAAAAAAATTCATTACTAGGATGTCCCATCGTTGGGAAATTCCGGTCGCTTCCTCCGAGTGGAAAGCTAGCAGTGACAGAGTCGCACTACCCCAAGTCAAGGGATCTATTAGTCCTGTTTCGCCGTTATCCCAATTCGCCCCATCCCATTTTGGCGACATTTCTCAGGCCAAGTGTCATTTTACCACCATATCATGTACCATTAGCTCCACATCCCATTTTGGCGCAATCCCGTTTCGCCGTTAGCCCATTTCGCCCCATCCCATTTTTGCGACATTTTACAGGCCAAGTGTCATTTTACCACCATGTCATGTACCATTAGCTCCACGTCCCATTTTGGCGCAATCCCGTTTGGCCGTTATCCCATTTTGCCCCCATCCCATTTTTGCGACATTTCATAGGCCATGTGTCATTTTACATGCCATTCTAAAGTGTCAAAACTCATTTCAGGAGGTTATTACATAAAATGCAACCTCCAGCGTGATTTTTTAGAAACAAACAGGTATTTGGGGACGATGTTTGCTGTACAGCAGTGAAATGGGGACGTCCAAAAGTGCAGAGCTCCCGCAGAGCTATATGAATGGTTTCATCACATACATGGCGCGAGGCGACATATGTTGTGAAAAATTTTACAAATCACGTTTTTGCGCCCGATATTTTCTTGTCATCTCCAAAGTCAAGGGACAAACACGAAATTCCTTGACTTTTGGGGTAGCGCGACTCTGTTAATTTTAAGAATTAAAAAAAAAAAAAATTCATTACTAGGATGTCCCATCGTTGGGAAATTCCGGTCGCTTCCTCCGAGTGGAAAGCTAGCAGTGACAGAGTCGCACTACCCCAAGTCAAGGGATCTATTAGTCCTGTTTCGCCGTTATCCCAATTCGCCCCATCCCATTTTGGCGACATTTCTCAGGCCAAGTGTCATTTTACCACCATATCATGTACCATTAGCTCCACATCCCATTTTGGCGCAATCCCGTTTCGCCGTTAGCCCATTTCGCCCCATCCCATTTTTGCGACATTTTACAGGCCAAGTGTCATTTTACCACCATGTCATGTACCATTAGCTCCACGTCCCATTTTGGCGCAATCCCGTTTGGCCGTTATCCCATTTTGCCCCCATCCCATTTTTGCGACATTTCATAGGCCATGTGTCATTTTACATGCCATTCTAAAGTGTCAAAACTCATTTCAGGAGGTTATTACATAAAATGCAACCTCCAGCGTGATTTTTTAGAAACAAACAGGTATTTGGGGACGATGTTTGCTGTACAGCAGTGAAATGGGGACGTCCAAAAGTGCAGAGCTCCCGCAGAGCTATATGAATGGTTTCATCACATACATGGCGCGAGGCGACATATGTTGTGAAAAATTTTACAAATCACGTTTTTGCGCCCGATATTTTCTTGTCATCTCCAAAGTCAAGGGACAAACACGAAATTCCTTGACTTTTGGGGTAGCGCGACTCTGTTAATTTTAAGAATTAAAAAAAAAAAAAATTCATTACTAGGATGTCCCATCGTTGGGAAATTCCGGTCGCTTCCTCCGAGTGGAAAGCTAGCAGTGACAGAGTCGCACTACCCCAAGTCAAGGGATCTATTAGTCCTGTTTCGCCGTTATCCCAATTCGCCCCATCCCATTTTGGCGACATTTCTCAGGCCAAGTGTCATTTTACCACCATATCATGTACCATTAGCTCCACATCCCATTTTGGCGCAATCCCGTTTCGCCGTTAGCCCATTTCGCCCCCATCCCATTTTTGCGACATTTTACAGGCCAAGTGTCATTTTACCACCATGTCATGTACCATTAGCTCCACGTCCCATTTTGGCGTAATCCCGTTTGGCCGTTATCCCATTTTGCCCCCATCCCATTTTTGCGACATTTCATAGGCCATGTGTCATTTTACCACCGTGTCAAACCACTAGCGCCACATTCCATTTTGTCGCCATGCCGTTTTGCCGTCATCCCATTTTGCCGCCATCTCTATTTCGCGACATTTTGGATTGTGGCAAAAATGGAATTTGGCGTAAACGGAATGTCTTCCTAGTTGAATAACGCAGTATAGTAGTATAGTGAGGCTTGGCAAGAAGAATAAATAAAAAATGTGATGGCGGCCAAATGGGATGGTGTCAAAATGGGATGACGCGCTATTGTTATGACACGGTAGTAAAATGACGCTTGGCTTGTGAAATGTCGCGACAATGGGATGGGGGATAAATGGAATACGGTGAAACGGCATGGCGGCCAAATGGGATATGGTGTCAAAATGGGATGTCACGCTTTTGTTATGACATGTTAGTAAAATGCCCTGTCACGTAGTCTCAATCCAAATTGGAAATCCATAGCATCATCATTATAATCATCCTTATCTCATTAATCATTCAAAATTATAAATTTTATAAAATGACGCTTGGCTTGTGAAATGTCGCGAAAATGGGATGGGGCAAAAAATGGGACGGCGGCAAAAATGGGATTGCACCAAAATGGGATGTGGATCAGCCACTAGATTGCCAATTTTAAAGTCTTAGGTATGACCCGGTGTGACGTTTTTATCTTTCGCCGTGTTGATATTTCGATTTTCGGCCTCGTTGATCTAGTATAAACTCTACACTGAACAAAAAAAACACCCTTCGATAGTACTGATGAGCGACCTTGTGTACCTTACATTCATGGGGCCAAATTTGTCCAACCAATTATTTTATTTAACTTAGAAATTTGATTCATCCTAAAATGTTTCCCTTCTTACTCAAGGGACGTAACCACTCGGTACACGTTTTCGAAGAATTCGATTTTGGGAGTGAAATCTATTTAATTTCACAACCAATTTTCTTCACATGCAAGAAACTGACATGCGTTTCGTCCATAAATAATTTCCCTTCTTAATTTTACCAGGAAACAACATTTCAGTCTCGAGTAAATATCGAGGGGGAAATATGTACACAGGCGAAAGATGAAATCGTGACACCGGCCGAGGTTCGAACCCACGACCTCCCGATCACGGGGCGGACGCCTTACCACTAGGCTAACCGTGCCGGTTTACCCTTGAGTGACAGACGGACAGACAAAAGAATATACAGACAGACCGTAATTAACACAAACACACACACTCAGCAGAGCAAAGCGGTATGACACACACACTCAGCAGAGCAAGGCAGTATAACACAAACACTGAGTCTGATTTATGAGAATGAGAATGAGGGAGAGAGAATTGTATTGGATTGAATTGAATTAAATTGAATTGAATTGATCTTTATCTTAACACTAACAGAATAAGAAATGCTAAAATGCTCTTTTTTTCATCCCGCAGACAGTCAAAATTCTAATCAAAAACAAGGAAAGAGATAGAAATAAAAGGAACAGTTATGACAGCTTTACAGACAGACAGACAGACAGACAGACAGACAGACAGAAAGAGAAACAAAAAAGAAACAAACACACAGACAGACAAAGAGAGAGAGAGCCAGAGAAAGAGAGAGACAGAGAAACAGAGACATAGAGAGAAAGATAAACAGACACACAGACACCGACAGAAAAGTTGTGTGAAGAGCAGCTATCTGCAGAATTTGTCTTACATTTTGGAAAGTTTTCTGACGATTTGGACGTGAAAACGAGACTGAACCCATGCAATCATTTTTTCAAAACTGCTCCGAAACTATCCCAAAATCAAGTAATTAAATGACATGTTGTTACTGTACAATAACTAAGTCTTTCAATCAATCAATCAATATGAGGCTTATATCGCGCGTATTCCGTGGGTACAGTTCTAAGCGCAGGGATTTATTTATTTTTTATTTTATTTTTATTTTATGCAATTTATATCGCGCACATATTCAAGGCGCAGGGATTTATTTATGCCGTGTGAGATGGAATTTTTTTACACAATACATCACGCATTCACATCGGCCAGCAGATTGCAGCCATTTCGGCGCATATCCTACTTTTCACGGCCTATTATTCCAAGTCACACGGGTATTTTGGTGGACATTTTGCCTATACAATTTTGCCAGGAAAGACCCTTTTGTCAATCGTAGGATCTTTAACGTGCACACCCCAATGTAGTGTACACGAAGGGACCTCGGTTTTTCGTCTCATCCGAAAGACTAGCACTTGAACCCACCACCTAGGTTAGGAAAGGGGGGAGAAAATTGCTAACGCCCTGACCCAGGGTCGAACTCGCAACCTCTCGCTTCCGAGCGCAAGTGCGTTACCACTCGGCCACCCACCCTAACCCTAACTAAGTCTTTCCGATTTATTGTCATTCTAACTTGTTTTATCACACTCGGAAAATATCACACGCAAAATACTATCAATCAATCAATCAATCAATATGAGGCTTATATCGCGCGTATTCCGTGGGTACAGTTCTAAGCGCAGGGATTTATTTATCATTTTTTATTTTATGCATGCAATTTATATCGCGCACATATTCAAGGCACAGGGATTTATTTATTCCGTGTGAGATGGATTTGTTTTTTTACACAATACATCACGCATTCACATCGGCCAGCAGATCGCAGCCATTTCGGCGCATATCCTACTTTTCACGGCCTATTATTCCAAGTCACACGGGTATTTTGGTGGACATTTTTATATATGCCTATACAATTTTGCCAGGAAAGACCCTTTTGTCAATCGTGGGATCTTTAACGTGCACACCCCAATGTAGTGTACACGATACTAGCGAAATTATTATTTTTTTTGTTTGTTCTATAAATGTGACATGCTTTAGGCTGTTATATACTACATTATAACCGAGATGATGTTTTTAGATCCACAGATTTAGGTCGAAAATATGATAGTTTTTCTGAGATGGTGCAGACAACGTTAACCCTCATATAAATTAAATGTATTCCATGGTGGAATCCTGCTTGCACAATCTAATCTATTCAATCTAACCTAATCATAGGCACAATCAATAGAATCAAAATCACTCACTTTAATTTTCTTGCCTTTCTGCTATTCCTCCCGTCTGAGAAAGATCACCAAAGTCATCAAAATCAGGTATTTACCACTGTATGCAACAAGTCTCACAAACTCGAATTATCTCTCTTGCAAACTGACAGATTTAACACCCGCACCATATGATGTCTGACCGGAAATTTGTAAAAAAAAGGGGGTCCTTTACGTCCTCACAGGAAATGTTCCTTTTAGGGACATGAGTTGATGATACGCTAAAAGAAGAAAAGGAGGGAAAGAAAAGGGCAAGACCAAGCAATCCCGACCGTGATAGGACCCCGGCCCCGCTCTCCATGAATAAGGGAGGGGGGTGGGGCAATGAGAAATATACTCGGGGATAATTTTTCCTTTATATGCGTTGACTTCCTAGGGGAAGGACCATTAAAAACATGGATTTTTAATTCAATTTTAGTTTCGTTAAGAAAAAGATAAAACTCAGGACCACCTGTTAGAAGGTTTAAAAGTGACAACATTGTGAGAAAAATATAAAGAACATGCGCAAAACGTAATACTGATCTTCTATAGGGTAGTAACATTTGGATACATCATTTCATTGACGCACGCATGAGTTGCTATGCGGCATTTGTTAATTTTAAATAGGATAAAAAGATCTATCTGCGTTGTCCGTCGACCTCCCCGCCACTACAATAGTCGCAGGGGAGGCGACGTCACATTAGCAGTATTAACTGAGAGAGGAAACAGCTATCCTCTCGTTTATATAATCATGTTTTTATGTTTATTGTGTAATCCGAAAACAGGAGTTTAAAACCATCAGGAAAAAAAACAAAACAAAAACACGCACACGCCCGCGAGGTGGGGCAATGCCCTTCCCTCCCTGCGAGCTGTGTGTCCCCTTTGTTTAAGTTAATACCGTTGACAAATGACGATCATATATTTATGCTGGCTTTATTTTATTTTGCCCCCCATTTAGGGAGTCCAGAATTACAAGGGACTTACAGTGATTTTTTAATTGTGAGAATTTCCTCAGACGACAGATCTCTGCTCCCCGCGAGAGCGCTGAGGGCCATGAGATAGGTGTCTGGTTTAGGGACGGACACTTTATTTTTTGTCACAAAACAGTAGGTATCCGTTAATAAGTTGATGAGAGCCTCGGGGCTCTGCTTCTGCCTAGCAGTCACCATAGAGGTGAGGCAGAGCTCCAGGTAGCCTCTCAGGTCTTTTTCTTCTGGTTTTTGGGTTGTTATGAACACAAAGTCTCTGTGACTATCGACTTTTTTGAGGACTTTTGCTAATTTGCGAAACGAACTAACTTTATGTAGGCCACGACCTCTCAAAGGGGTGAGAACCGTGTCAGTGTATTAACCAATCATATGAACACCTTAATTGTCCGGCACGTGCGCTCTCAAAATCCACTGACCAATAGCCGACGAGAACGACATCACTGCAGGACGGTCAAGTCATGCAATCCAATTGGGCGGTGTTTATGATGCTCCCCGTGTCGACCACTGTTGCGTCTTCAAATGTCCAGTGTCAATTGTATTGGATGATTCTCAACGCCCAATACCAAACGCTTATAACTTTTATCAACGCAACTTTTAACTTGTACAGCCCCACTCCCGTCATCCTCCCGGCCCCACCCCCACACACCCAGCTTTTTCTTAGCGTACAACCACCTCATGTCCCAAATAGAATCTTATTCTGGGGACACAAATAGAAATTTACATACATTCAACTCGTGGTCAAAACAACGTTTATGCTTGCGGCCATTGTCACCTAGGCGAGACCATGAAATCTTGGCGAAAAATGTTTAATATCTTTATTGTACAAAATAAAACAAACTAACAGAAACCGATTTTATCTCACAGAATATTATCAAGCTGTTCTCGCAACAACAACAACAACAACAACAACAACAACAACAACAACAACAACAACAACAACAACAACACCACTTCAGGGAGTTATTCCATGAAAAATGCATGGATGTATAATTTCTATTCGATTTTGTTTTCGCTGTGTACAAAAGGAAACAAACAAACTGACAATAACCGATTTTATCTTACAGAATATGATCATGCTGTTCTGGCAACAATAACAAAAACACTTAACAGAGTTATTCCATAAAATCGCATGGATGTATCATATATTTTCTATTCGGAAAAAAACCACCCGAATGTTATGCTTAAAGTATTCCCATACACGTTTTAGGATTGGACATGAAACGGTTACCGAAGGTGCTTTTCCAAAGGCCCGTACAGACACTTCGGCATGCTTGAATTCTTTGACATTCAACAAGGCTTGAGTCGGTTTCGTGTAATCCCTTTGCCTAATCAGTCAAATTATACAAGTCATAAAAAATGTTCCCGGCAGATATCAAACCATACGTGCAGAAGTATCGTCTGTTTCTCACGCGGGCTTAAAGCTTAATTATGATCAAAGCACTCTCTGAATGGTAACATGAAAGCACAGCTGTTTAATATTTTCCCACACACACACACGCACACGTGCGCACGAGAAAACATGAGACTTTCATAAGTAATGTGATTAATCAACATGAAATAAACTTTTTTGTTGGCTTCTAGCGTGAAAAAGCGCGTGGGTGGCACGAACATTTTCATAATAATAAACATCACCTTTATCACAGACTTATATCCCATTTCGTGACACCTACCACTACTCCACTACATCAAAGGATGTCTGTTGAGATAATCGAATGGTTCAAAACTTTCAAACCTGCGCGCATATTCTAAGCCGACTAACACATAATAGTCAAGGACATCATAAAATGGTTCTCGGTGAAAACTTGACCGAGGGCCATTTTACGACGTCCTTGACTAGATAGTGTTTATGGCCAAACCAAGCACAACCCGAGTGTGTCAAGTATCCTCTTGTGCGTTGCTTCTTGGACAATGTAAAGAACACCGAAAGTACTTCAATGCCGTTCTCGAGTTACGTTGACTTTTACAAAGGTTGCAGCTGACACGGCTTACGTAATCCGGTTTCCTGGTCATGTGTGTGAAAAATGTGTCCATTAAAAGCATGATCTTTAATTCATATATTATTTCAAAAAAGATGTTAAAACTAAGGACCACCTTTTGTTAAAAACTTTAAGAGTGAAACGTTATGTGAAAAATAGAGAAACTGTGGCCTATTATGTGTTTTCGCCGGTAGGTGTCAATTGGCAGGCCAGGCACTTAATCACGCTTGACTCCCCTCCGCTTAAGCGGCAATCGTTTAGCAAGCGCCGGTGTCTGCTTCAAGAAAGCCCTTCACACCCAGATTAAGTGAGGGAACATCGAATAGTGACATTTTTCGATGTGATTTTTCGATTTCATAAACAACAATTTTGAAAAATAATATAAAAGAGATAAATATTTTGCAAATACCGTATCTGGGTGGTCTAAATCAGGCTACCATAACTGTCTCGTTGTATGCCTTTTTTTTCTTCCAAGTATATACAACTATTGCAACAACAATAAAGAGTTAACAGGCAAGTGATATTTAATTTAGAAATGGAATACGCTTTAATTTAAAACAAAAGCACAACGAACAAGATGTTTTAATTTATTTCGCTCCAAGTCAAAATGTAAGCAAAACATCTAAATAGTTTTAAATGCGCATTTAGTCCGCTGTCGCACGGAGGAATGTAGGATTACCAAAACCGGCAAAATCAAAAACTGGGCAAAACTTGATTTAAAAGAACGCCCCCCCCCCCCCCCCCCCCCCCTGTAGAATTTGCACTGCTAGATGCGTTGGCGGCATCCCATCCTGCCTCTCCCAACTTGCCGTATCCCAGTCTGCCTTACCCAATTTGCCGCATCCCGGCCTGCTGCTTTGTGTGTGTTAGTGCGTGTGTATTTGTGTTTGTGAGGCAGGGAAAGAGAGAGAGAGAGAGATGAGAGAGAGAGAGATGAGAGAGAGAGAGAAGAGAG
>NC_090247.1:22550577-22568077 GCF_037325665.1 Littorina saxatilis
ACTTTTCACGGCCTATTATTCCAAGTCACACGGGTATTTTAGTGGACATTTTTATATATGCCTATACAATTTTGCCAGGAAAGACCCTTTTGTCAATCGTGGGATCTTTAACGTGCACACTCCAATGTAGTGTACACGACACTAGCGAAATTATTATTTTTTTTGTTTGTTCTATAAATGTGACATGCTTTAGGCTGTTATATACTACATTATAACCGAGATGATGTTTTTAGATCCACAGATTTAGGTCGAAAATATGATAGTTTTTCTGAGATGGTGCAGACAACGTTAACCCTCATATAAATTAAATGTATTCCATGGTGGAATCCTGCTTGCACAATCTAATCTATTCAATCTAACCTAATCATAGGCACAATCAATAGAATCAAAATCACTCACTTTAATTTTCTTGCCTTTCTGCTATTCCTCCCGTCTGAGAAAGATCACCAAAGTCATCAAAATCAGGTATTTACCACTGTATGCAACAAGTCTCACAAACTCGAATTATCTCTCTTGCAAACTGACAGATTTAACACCCGCACCATATAATGTCTGACCGGACAAATTTGTAAAAAAAAGGGGGTCCTTTACGTCCTCACAGGAAATGTTCCTTTTAGGGACATGAGTTGATGATACGCTAAAAGAAGAAAAGGAGGGAAAGAAAAGGGCAAGACCAAGCAATCCCGACCGTGATAGGACCCCGGCCCCGCTCTCCATGAATAAGGGAGGGGGGTGGGGCAATGAGAAATATACTCGGGGATAATTTTTCCTTTATATGCGTTGACTTCCTAGGGGAAGGACCATTAAAAACATGGATTTTTAATTCAATTTTAGTTTCGTTAAGAAAAAGATAAAACTCAGGACCACCTGTTAGAAGGTTTAAAAATGACAACATTGTGAGAAAAATATAAAGAACATGCGCAAAACGTAATACTGATCTTCTATAGGGTAGTAACATTTGGATACATCATTTCATTGACGCACGCATGAGTTGCTATGCGGCATTTGTTAATTTTAAATAGGATAAAAAGATCTATCTGCGTTGTCCGTCGACCTCCCCGCCACTACAATAGTCGCAGGGGAGGCGACGTCACATTAGCAGTATTAACTGAGAGAGGAAACAGCTATCCTCTCGTTTATATAATCATGTTTTTATGTTTATTGTGTAATCCGAAAACAGGAGTTTAAAACCATCAGGAAAAAAAACAAAAACAAAAACACGCACACGCCCGCGAGGTGGGGCAATGCCCTTCCCTCCCTGCGAGCTGTGTGTCCCCTTTGTTTAAGTTAATACCGTTGACAAATGACGATCATATATTTATGCTGGCTTTATTTTATTTTGCCCCCCATTTAGGGAGTCCAGAATTACAAGGGACTTACAGTGATTTTTTAATTGTGAGAATTTCCTCAGACGACAGATCTCTGCTCCCCGCGAGAGCGCTGAGGGCCATGAGATAGGTGTCTGGTTTAGGGACGGACACTTTATTTTTTGTCACAAAACAGTAGGTATCCGTTAATAAGTTGATGAGAGCCTCGGGGCTCTGCTTCTGCCTAGCAGTCACCATAGAGGTGAGGCAGAGCTCCAGGTAGCCTCTCAGGTCTTTTTCTTCTGGTTTTTGGGTTGTTATGAACACAAAGTCTCTGTGACTATCGACTTTTTTGAGGACTTTTGCTAATTTGCGAAACGAACTAACTTTATGTAGGCCACGACCTCTCAAAGGGGTGAGAACCGTGTCAGTGTATTAACCAATCATATGAACACCTTAATTGTCCGGCACGTGCGCTCTCAAAATCCACTGACCAATAGCCGACGAGAACGACATCACTGCAGGACGGTCAAGTCATGCAATCCAATTGGGCGGTGTTTATGATGCTCCCCGTGTCGACCACTGTTGCGTCTTCAAATGTCCAGTGTCAATTGTATTGGATGATTCTCAACGCCCAATACCAAACGCTTATAACTTTTATCAACGCAACTTTTAACTTGTACAGCCCCACTCCCGTCATCCTCCCGGCCCCACCCCCACACACCCAGCTTTTTCTTAGCGTACAACCACCTCATGTCCCAAATAGAATCTTATTCTGGGGACACAAATAGAAATTTACATACATTCAACTCGTGGTCAAAACAACGTTTATGCTTGCGGCCATTGTCACCTAGGCGAGACCATGAAATCTTGGCGAAAAATGTTTAATATCTTTATTGTACAAAATAAAACAAACTAACAAAAACCGATTTTATCTCACAGAATATTATCAAGCTGTTCTTGCAACAACAACAACAACAACAACAACAACAAAATCAACAACAACAACAACAACAACAACACCACTTCAGGGAGTTATTCCATGAAAAATGCATGGATGTATAATTTCTATTCGATTTTGTTTTCGCTGTGTACAAAAGGAAACAAACAAACTGACAATAACCGATTTTATCTTACAGAATATGATCATGCTGTTCTGGCAACAATAACAAAAACACTTAACAGAGTTATTCCATAAAATCGCATGGATGTATCAGATATTTTCTATTCGGAAAAAACCACCCGAATGTTATGCTTAAAGTATTCCCATACACGTTTTAGGATTGGACATGAAACGGTTACCGAAGGTGCTTTTCCAAAGGCCCGTACAGACACTTCGGCATGCTTGAATTCTTTGACATTCAACAAGGCTTGAGTCGGTTTCGTGTAATCCCTTTGCCTAATCAGTCAAATTATACAAGTCATAAAAAATGTTCCCAGCAGATATCAAACCATACGTGCAGAAGTATCGTCTGTTTCTCACGCGGGCTTAAAGCTTAATTATGATCAAAGCACTCTCTAAATGGTAACATGAAAGCACAGCTGTTTAATATTTTCCCACACACACACACGCGCGCACGAGAAAACATGAGACTTTCATAAGTAATGTGATTAATCAACATGAAATAAACTTTTTTGTTGGCTTCTAGCGTGAAAAAGCGCGTGGGTGGCACGAACATTTTCATAATAATAAACATCACCTTTATCACAGACTTATATCCTATTTCGTGACACCTACCACTACTCCACTACATCAAAGGATGTCTGTTGAGATAATCGAATGGTTCAAAACTTTCAAACCTGCGCGCATATTCTAAGCCGACCAACACATAATAGTTCTTCTTCTTCGCTCATGGGCTGAAACTCCCACGTTCACACACAAATTTGCACGAGTGGATTTTTACGTGTATGACCGTTTTTACCCCACCATTCAGGCAGCCATACGCCGCTTTCGGGGGAAAACACATAATAGTCAAGGACATCATAAAATGGTTCTCGGTGAAAACTTGACCGAGGGCCATTTTACGACGTCCTTGACTAGATAGTGTTTATGGCCAAACCAAGCACAACCCGAGTGTGTCAAGTATCCTCTTGTGCGTTGCTTCTTGGACAATGTAAAGAACACCGAAAGTACTTCAATGCCGTTCTCGAGTTACGTTGACTTTTACAAAGGTTGCAGCTGACACGGCTTACGTAATCCGGTTTCCTGGTCATGTGTGTGAAAAATGTGTCCATTAAAAGCATGATCTTTAATTCATATATTATTTCAAAAAAGATGTTAAAACTAAGGACCACCTTTTGTTAAAAACTTTAAGAGTGAAACGTTATGTGAAAAATAGAGAAACTGTGGCCTATTATGTGTTTTCGCCGGTAGGTGTCAATTGGCAGGCCAGGCACTTAATCACGCTTGACTCCCCTCCGCTTAAGCGGCAATCGTTTAGCAAGCGCCGGTGTCTGCTTCAAGAAAGCCCTTCACACCCAGATTAAGTGAGGGAACATCGAATAGTGACATTTTTCGATGTGATTTTTCGATTTCATAAACAACAATTTTGAAAAATAATATAAAAGAGATAAATATTTTGCAAATACCGTATCTGGGTGGTCTAAATCAGGCTACCATAACTGTCTCGTTGTATGCCTTTTTTTTCTTCCAAGTATATACAACTATTGCAACAACAATAAAGAGTTAACAGGCAAGTGATATTTAATTTAGAAATGGAATACGCTTTAATTTAAAACAAAAGCACAACGAACAAGATGTTTTAATTTATTTCGCTCCAAGTCAAAATTTAAGCAAAACATCTAAATAGTTTTAAATGCGCATTTAGTCCGCTGTCGCACGGAGGAATGTAGGATTACCAAAACCGGCAAAATCAAAACTGGGCAAACCTTGATTTAAAAGAACGCCCCCCCCCCCCCCCCCCCTGTAGAATTTGCACTGCTAGATGCGTTGGCGGCATCCCATCCTGCCTCTCCCAACTTGCCGTATCCCGGCCTGCTGCTTTGTGTGTGTTAGTGCGTGTGTATTTGTGTTTGTGAGGCAGGGAAAGAGAGAGAGAGAAAGAGAGAGAGAGAGAGAGAGAGAGTGACTGAGAGAGAGAGAGAAAATAGAGAGAGAGAGGGGGAGAGAGAGAGAGAGAGAGAAAGGGGGAGAGAGAGAGAAAGAGAGAGAGAAAGAGAGAGAGAGAGTGACACACACACACACACATACACAGAGAAAGAGAGAGAGAGAGAGAGATGTCAACAAAATCAAGGACAAGAAAAGCCTAACAAAGAATTTCAAGTGGCAGCCCAAATTTTCGACCTGTTGCCAGGCCTTCCTCAGCGGCGTTTAATTCTGCGAGACGCCAATTCATGCATCAAGTACTAAGCAACACAATACCATAGTTAATTCTGTTACGAAACACAAGATAAAATCTACAAGACTTGACTAAAATTAATGTAAAAAATCAACAAGAAGAAACAGAGGCGAAAACAGTATTTGACTTTCAATGTTTTTGCAGAGAACTTGTTTACGGCAATAGTGGAAACTAACATGTTTTATGAACGTGTTTATGTTTTGCAATCTTGTTTTCTGATTTATCCATCTATATATTTATTTACCTATTTTCACTTTACTTATTTAGTTCCGATCAAATGATCCGCTGCAAGAGCAGTTTGTAAATAAAATCAGCGATACAAAATGCCTCCGTTTCACTTAGATGGCGTATGGAAATAATTAATAACCTTATTTTATGATGGGTGACCTCATTGCAAATTGCTGAAATTTAAAAAACGATATCAAAAATAGAGTTACTAGACGGAGCCCTTCGGGGCGTTTAGTCATGCTTGAGACATATATTCACATGTTTTGATAGAGTATGTCCTTATCTGCGACCAAAAGACAAATTGTTGCTTCAACAGTGCTTTGAGCGGATCATTAAGTATTGCACTTTCGCGTCTAATAACGTACGGTGTCTAAAATTAAATACGGCGAAGTGGTCTGAGCCTACAATGTTTAAATGTGTACACTACATTCCGTGTGCACGTTAAAGATCCCACGATTGACAAAAGGGTCTTTCCTGGCAAAATTGCTTAGGCACAGTTAATAATTGTCTACCTATACCCGTGTGACTTGGAATAATAGGCCGTGAAAGGTAAATATGCGCCGAAATGGCTGCAATCTACTGGCCGTATAAAATTTCATCTCACACGGCATCACTGCAGAGCGCCTAGAACTGTACCCACGGAATATGCGCGATATAAGACTCATTGATTGATTGAAATGTTTGATTGCATAACTTCTAAAAACTAGTTCCATGGTCTCATCCCTCCCCCCATCTACCCCCCCCCCCCCCTCATCCCCTATTTTGTTTTAAATCTTTTTTCTTTTCTTTTCTTGCTCCTCTTACAGTATCACGGTAAATGTTCCCAAATAGATCCTAGTTACCTCAGAGGACGTTAATCCCCAAAGTCAGCCAGTCAGTCAGTCATTAAAGGCAAAAGCGAGGTAACGCACAACTGGGTCCGACCAGAAAAGCCGTCGCTGCCTGTGTGACAACCACCATAAAAATCTACCACAGCGGGAAACTTTCAAGTTAAGTATTTTCAACCATCATGTGCCCGCATTCAACTTTACAATCAAAGGATGTCTGTTGAGATAATCGAATGGATCAAAACTTTGAAACCTGCGCGCATATTCTAAGCCGACTAACACATAATTGTTAAGGACATCATAAAATGGTTCTCGGTGAAAACTTGACCGAGGGCCATTTTACGACGTCCTTGACTCGAGTGTGCGCTGCTTCCTGGGCAAGGTAAAGAACACCGAAAATACTTCAATGCCGTTCTCGAGCTACGCTGACTTTTACAAAGGGTACAGCTGACACGGCTTACGTAATCTGGTTTCCTGGTCATTTGTGTGAAAAATCTGTCCGACAAAGAAGAAGAAGAAGAAGTGCGCGCAGAGAGAGAGAGAGAGAGAGAGAGAGAGAGAGAGAGAGAGAGAGAGACAGACAGACAGACAGACAGACAGACAGACAGACAGACAGACAGACAGACAGACAGACAGACAGACAGACAGACAGACAGACTTTCCGCACTCGTTAAAATGTCAGTCGATACTGGAATGAATGTTGAAACATTGTAAACCTAAAAAAAAAACAAATTAATAATATTAAAATTAAACATTCATACGAGTTACTATCTGTGACAAGGACGCATGAGAAGTATAGCAACTAAATATTAATCCGCTTACCCATTGCTCCTCTTCGCACCTCGGCCTGTGAGTCGTCCTTTTCCTGAGTACTTGCACACAAGTTTTGCGTATGCATACTTCAGTTCGTCTGGAAAAGGCTGTTTTGAATTCTTGTTCGCAAGTTGAACAGCACGACTGTATTTGACCACGTACACCAAATCGTTCTTTCTGGAAAAGTCTGCCAGCCGTTCGGTAAGATCATTCCAACTTCTGAATGTTTTCCCCAACTGTCATTTGTGCCATTTCTAAGCGATTGATCAACGGTGTGGTTATTATGGATGTAGTAAGTGTCGAATTGTGAGAATGCACAGTTCTGTCCGCCAAGTGGTTTTAAACACTGCGCGTATTTGCACCAAGTAATAACGTGTCACATCAAAATAGTTCTTTACCTGTCAGATAGTTTAGCGCCAAAAACATGAACCAATGATAGCCCATGGATTAGTAAGTCATATGATGTTGGGGCGGGGCCAATGAACTAATGTCAACACAGTAAGTATCAACCAATGTTTGGCTCCGCCCCCACATCACGTGGACTGGGTGGCCGAGTGGTAACGCACTTGCGCTCGGAAGCGAGAGGTTGCGAGTTCGACCCTGGGTCAGGGCGTTAGCAATTTTCTCCCCCCTTTCCTAACCTAGGTGGTGGGTTCAAGTGCTAGTCTTTCGGATGAGACGAAAAACCGAGGTCCCTTCGTGTACACTACATTGGGGTGTGCACGTTAAAGATCCCACGATTGACAAAAGGGTCTTTCCTGGCAAAATTGTATAGGCATAGATAAAACAATGTCCACCAAAATACCCGTGTGACTTGGAATAATAGGCCGTGAAAAGTAGGATATGCGCCGAAATGGCTGCGATCTGCTGATCGATGTGAATGCATGATGTATTGTGTAAAAAATTCCATCTCACACGGCATAAATAGATCCCTGCGCCTTGAGTCCGAGTCTGGAGATACGCGCGCGATAGAAGACTTCATATATATAATCACGTGACCCATAAACCCATCGCCTGTAATTAGATCATACTATTACCGCTTCAGTTCTGAGACATCCTGCTTGCTGGCGCGCGCGCAGAGAAAAAAATTCCCTCTTTATCTTCACTTCTGATGCTCATCCTATTGTTGTTGGCACTCGGGTTTGTTTGTTTGTTTGCTTAACGCCCAGCCGACCACGAAGGGCCATATCAGGGCGGTGCTGCTTTTGACATATAACGTGCGCCACACACAAGACAGAAGTCGCAGCACAGGCTTCATGTCTCACCCAGTCACATTATTCTGACACCTGACCAACCAGTCCTAGCACTAACCCCATAATGCCAGACGCCAGGCGGAGCAGTCACTAGATTGCCAATTTTAAAGTCTTAGGTATGACCCGGCCGGGGTTCGAACCCACGACCTCCCGATCACGGGGCGGACGCCTTACCACGAGGATTGGGACTCGGGTAACAGGGAGCGAAGGGCAGTGCCCCACCTTGTGATCGAGTGCCACAACCCAGACTTTTCCCTCAATATATATATAGGTTTTAAACTCCTGCTTCCGGATTATACAAAACACATTAAAACATGTATTAAACAATGGCGACTGCACGTGAGAGGGAACAATAAAGAGACCAAAAAGCAATGTACTCACGTTAAAATGACGAACACGGAACGAATAACAGCGACGTTTCGACCTAAGGGTCTTCTTCAGGCACAAAAACACAAAAATACACACACAAAAAAGAAGAAGAAAGACGATAGAACAAATGAAGAGAAGAATAACTGACAAAACAACTGCACTGCACAAACCGTACCTCTCTCTCTCCCTCCCTTCTTTGCCCCCTCTCTCTGTCTCCCTTCCGCCATACCTCTCTCTCTCCCTCCCTCCTTTGCTCCCTCTATCTCTCTCTCACTCTCTTTCTCCGTACCTCTCTCTCTCCCTCCCTTCATCCGTACCTCTCTCTCTCCCTCCCTTCATCCGTACCTCTCTCTCTCCCTCCCTTCCTCCGTACCTTTCTCTCTCCCTCCCTTCCTCCGTACCTCTCTCTCTCCCTCCCTCCTTTGCTCCCCCTACGCGGTTCATACTTCGCAATAAGTCAAGTCAAGTCAATATTTATTTCAAAAAACCCCATAGGGTTACATGAATAAAATAAATAAAAATTGCAATAAACACGACAAAAAAGATGTAATAATGAGACACAACACTTCGAATTAACCTAAAATAAATCTCATAACAAAATAATTGTAATCATTTTTTTTTTACAGGAATGTATATGTTTCTGTGTTTGTTTTTGTTTTAATACAAAAAAAAAACCCGTGATCAAATAATCAGAAATCTTTCAAAATACTCTTAATAAAATATATTAAATGCAATAACTTTTTTTTTTTTTAATTTAAATAAATGTTTTAGTTTGACTACATTTGAATAGAAACTGAATTCTGATGAAAGCAGTTACTGTAAAGTCATTTGAAGTCACATGATAAAAATCACATGGTTTAGTTGAGCAGACCACAAAGTGCAGAGCTAAAATATGTGTATGAATCTGTGTGAAAATCCAGTCCGTTTGTCCACAGGGATGCTAGGAAGCAGTCAAATGGGGTCGCTCAATCTGCTCAAATCCAGTCAAATGGGGTCGCACGGGCCGACAAATGGGGACGTCCCCGTTTGTCGGAAGCGTCCCCATTTGACTGCTCTCCAGTGACAATCGTCCCCATTTGTCGGTAAAACCACCTACACACACACACACACACACACACACACACACATACACACACACATACACTGCCACCCTAGTCTCGATTCCCTGTCTATGTTAAAATATTTAGTCAAAACTTGACTAAATGTAAAAATGAGACACTATGAACGAGAGGATTATTTTTTAAACAATCTTTTAATTAAAACTAATGATCCGTTTAAATGAACACTGCTAGTGTACTGTCGGCCCAACTGCGACTATTGCAGTGGCAGGAGGGCTGGCGGACAATGCAGATCTTAACTATGCCTTTTTATATTTAGTCAAGTTTTGACTAAATATTTTAACATCGAGGGGGAATCGAAACGAGGGTATGGTGTATGTGTGTCTGTGCGTGTGTGTGTGTGTGTAGAGCGATTCAGACTAAACTACTGGACCGATCTTTATGAAATTTGACATGAGAGTTCCTGGGTATGAAATCCCCGAACGTTTTTTTCATTTTTTTGATAAATGTCTTTGATGACGTCATATCCGGCTTTTCGTGAAAGTTGAGGCGGCACTGTCACGCCCTCAACTGAACAGGTGGTAGGGGATGACTCTGACCTGTTCACTAGAAACTGTATGGGGGTTATTCTCCAAAGCTGTGTACCATTTTGTGACATGCATTCTCAGTCCTTTTACTGATTATAACGTATGTTAAATGGCAACCAAAATGCATTCTCTTTTCTGTTTTTCAGTAATACTCCAGTTAGATGATGATACAGACTTGCACCAAAAAACATAGTATCTATTTTGTTCTTATTACACCCCCGGTATAGGGGTGTGTATAGGATTCGGTCGATGTGTTTGTTTGTTTGTGTGTTTGTGTTCGCATATAGATCTCAAGAATGAACGGACCGATCGTCACCAAACTTGGTGAACAGGTTCTATACATTCCTGAGACGGTCCTTACAAAAATTGGGACCAGTCAAACACACGGTTAGGGAGTTATTGGTGGATTAAGATTCTACAAGGACTTATAGAGGGACATATTAATGGTCAAAGGGAAATAACCTTCTCAGTTGGTGGCAGTGAGAATGGTAAGGACGGGGGTGTTTTTCCTACATCGGAGGAATTTCTTGTTTTTCTCTTCTTTTTAATAATTGTTAGTGTTCAAATCCATGTCACAACCTTTCGTTTTCATGTTACGACGTTGACGTACTTTAAAACCCTTGTAATATACTGAAAGAAGACAAGAAACATGTGCATGTGTTTCTAATTTTTTATCGGCAGGCCAAGGATACATATGGAACCTGTTTTTATGAATGAAATCAATTTGTATGGTTACAATGTCTCAACTTTTTAACAAGGTGTCCACTGGCCACTGAAAACGAAAGGTTGTGACATGGATTTGAACACTAACAATTATTAAAAAGAAGAGAAAAACAAGAAATTCCTCCGAGGTAGGAAAAACACAACCGTCCTTACCATTCTCACTGCCACCAACTGAGAAGGTTATTTCCCTTTGACCATTAATATGTCCCTCTATAAGTCCTTGTAGAATCTTAATCCACCAATAACTCCCTAACCGTGTGTTTGACTGGTCCCAGCTCTTGATAACCCCCTCACTAACCTAGTCCCTCACCTCCTCCCTCCACGTTTTCTTAAACATCAACAACTTTAAGCAAAGTTTACATGACCTTCTTCTTCTTCTTCTTCGTTCATGGGCTTAGACTCTCACGTTCACTCGTGTTTTTAGCACGAGTGGATTTTTACGTGTATGACCGTTTTTACCCCGCCATTCAGGCAGCATACGCCGATTTCGGGGGCGGCATGCTGGGTATTTTCGTGTTTCTACAACCCACCGAACTCTGACATGGATTACAGGATCTTTTCCGTGCGTACTTGGTCTTGTGTTTGCGTGTACACACGATGGGGGTTAAGTCAATATCAGTTGATCTGAGAGATCGGACAAATCTCCACCAGGCCGCAGCGACCGGGATTCGAACTCACGACCTCCCGATTAGAAGGCCAACGTCTTACCACCACGCCACTGCGCCCGTCACATGACCAAACTGTTACGTCAAATGTATAGCAGCTGAGCTGGAATGTAGCCAGTGTCAAAGAAGACACTATAAAGCAACCTAATTCGGCCGATAATAAGGAAAGGTTTCGCTACGATTTTTGTTTGTTTGTTTGCTAAACGCCCAGCCGACCACGAAGGGCCATATCAGGGCGGTGCTGCTTTGACATATAACGTGCGCCACACACAAGACAGAAGTCGCAGCACAGGCTTCATGTCTCACCCAGTCACATTATTCTGACACCGGACCAACCAGTCCTAGCACTAACCCCATAATGCCAGACGCCAGGCGGAGCAGCCACTAGATTGCCAATTTTAAAGTCTTAGGTATGACCCGGCCGGGGTTCGAACCCACGACCTCCCGATCACGGGGCGGACGCCTTACCACTAGGCCAACTTCGCTACGATGATCACAGGAAACACAAACAAGAAGGACAATGACACCGGAAAGCTTTTTGCCAGCGACAACCGATTCAGTAAAGCTATTTCTTGTTTCAAACTAAGTCACATGGTGTTTCTAAAACAGCTACGGAAATTTAGCAAGGAACAAAGACTTCGTTTTGAAAAAAGAAATCGAACCGTTAGCTTCGTGCTTGATCGGTCGTTTTGTCTGTGACTGATTATACTTTTAATTGATGTTCGTGTCCACTGTACGCTTGGTTTGCTGATTTCACGCTTGGATGAGCACATGATAAGTTTGCATAATACTAACGCTCCGGCTTACAACATTCGCCTAAAACCGGCACGGTTGGCCTTGTGGTAAGGCGTCCGCCCCGTGATCTGGAGGTCGTGGGTTCGAACCCCGGCCGGGTCATACCTAAGACTTGGCAACCTAGTGGCTGCTCCGCCTGGCGTCTGGCATTATAGGGTTAGTGCTAGGACTGCACGGTCCGGTGTCAGAATAATGTGACTGTGTAAGACATGAAGCCTGTGCTGCGGTTTCTGTCTTGTGTGTGGCGCACGTTAAATGTCAAAGCAGCACCGCCCTCCCTTCGTGGTCGGCTGGGCGTTAAGCACAAAAAAACAAAAAAAAACCTTTCTTGTAAACCCAGGCTCCAAACTTGTTCACTTCCTTTCAAACTCTGCGCTTGTCAACACTTTCAGGCATTTCAAGTAAGTATCTTGACGTGAACCTCAATTTTGCGGCTGAGTACGCTCACGAAAGGACACACTGCCCGAGTAGCCAAACATGAAAAGATATCTCCCTCCCCATTTTGGTACCAAAAAAACCAACCAAATTACATGTATGTAACAACCGATTTTAGTTAAAGTTCCTTCAATTTGTTACGACTGAAGCCAGACAAACATGCACTTTTTTGTAGTCTCGATTTACCACCTAAAAAAGAGTTTTTGTCGGACTCGGACGTATCATTGCTCAAAGCAGGGAAATCCAATGCTCAATCGATACAGACTTCCCGCTGGCTTTAGAGGCTACAGCTAAGTTCCAGGTGATGATTTCAAACTGCTCAGTGTCCTCACAAGCCATACAGAAGCAGTGTATGTGTGCACTGTTCATCCCAGCTTCTTCTTCTTCTTCTGCGTTCATGGGCTGAAACTCCCTCAAGATACACTCGTGTTTTTTGCACGAGTGGGGGTTTACGTCTATGACCGTTTTTACCCCGCCTTTTAGGCAGCCATATGCCGCTTTCGGAGGATGCATGCTTGGTATTTTTGTGTTTCTATAACCCATCGAACTCTGACGTGGATTACAGGATCTTTTCCGTGCGCACTTGGTCTTGTGCTTGCGTGTACACACGAAGGGGGATAAGGCACTAGCAGGTATGCACATAAGTTGACCTGGGAGATCGCAAAAATCTCCACCCTTAACCCACCAGGCAGCCATGGCCGGGATTCGAACTCACGACCTTCCGATTAGGAGGCCGACGTCTTACCACTGCGCCACTTCGCCCGTCTGTGCATCCCAGCAAGACGCAAGTCCCCATATCGTCATTATCGCTCCTCAAATACGCCAGGCCACAGATCGATATCCGCGGCCTTGCGTGCAATGAGCCGGGCCTTTGATCTCGCCGCCGCTAGTCTTCAGGTGAGTTTAATCAGCACGTGCAGTGCGTGGCGGTGTGGGAGGGGGGGGGGGGGGGGCACGCTGATTTACTGGCCGAGGTCAGGCTCGGATCGAACGGTTCAGGGGTCGGTTTCATGGGCAACAACACAATCAATCAACTGCAGCTGAGCGAGTGAAATGCAGAAATCCGTCGAAATCGGGTTTCACGCGGCAAAAGATTTCAGTGTGCCGACTGTGCTTCTTTGCACGGGGAGAAACCCGATTAAGGGCAGAATATACCTGCGCACTTTCAGTGGCACAGACGACGCACTGCATATTATTGATGCTGCGATAGGGATTATGACGAGTACTTGGCCTGTTTTCCTTTCACGCAACGTGTAGCGGGCTGGGATAATCTACAGTGCGTCGTCTGTCCTGCTGAAGTTACATAGGTGAGCGGAGCCCCTTACTGTGCTGTCCACCCGCAGCACCGCGTTCGGATAACTGCAGTCGGGTGACGAATTAGTGGTGCGACCGTCATGCAGTGTGACCACAGCGAGTCTATGAAACCGGCTCTAGGCCTTTCACCTGAAATTAAAGACTTCAGACCTATTTTGGGTTGTATATTGGGTAAGTGCATAATCATTCCAATTGGAAACTGAAACAAATAGAAAAAACAAGTGAACTAAATCAGCAGCTTGATTGTTAGCTGTGCACGGGGGGGGGGGGGGGGGTATGTTAACTGCATTAATCATGCTATGTCAATGTCCGTGGTGCATAAATCCAGCCACACACAAAAACGCAAGTCTGCTCTGCACAAGAACCAGTGGTGGTTTTTTTTTGGTTTTTTTGTTGGTTGGGCGGGGGAGGGGGGGGGGGGGTGTATGACAGATTTGTGTTCTCTCATGATTATTGTAATACCGCCCGTCCTGATACGTGTATTTGAAACAGAAAAATAAATATTAGTTTATTTTGAGTTAATTATGGTTGATAATTAATTGTGAAGAGTTGTGTCTTGTTATGAATTTTGTATTTGTTTGTTGTTGATGTAATGTACCTGCTTCGTGTAACCCTAGTGGTTTTTATATTTAGTCAAGTTTTGACTAAATATTTTAACATCGAGGGGGAATCGAAACGAGGGTCGTGGTGTATGTGCGTGTGTGCGTGTGTGTGTGTGTGTGCATGGGTGAAAGTAGCCCGTCAATTGACTGAAATCCGTCAATCTGAAAATAAGTCTGACGGAAATTCCGTCAATCCGCAATTTTTATTAAAAAAAAAAAAAAAAAAATTTTTTATTTTTTTAATTTTTTTTAATTTTTAAGCGGATCGCGTTTTTGAACTGCTATGCGGTAAACCCCGTAGGTGAGGTTTCTTCGCTTTCGGATTCGCTCTGCATCACGATAAAAAAAAAAGTTCTCGCGTTTTGGCAGGCATTATGAAGTGGTGACACGATTTCTGCGACAAAGATACCGGTTTTGACGGAAAACGCATGGACAGATCTTATTGATGCTGGTCTAGCCAACAAATGGCGATGGGACTGGTTGGAGTTCATGAAACTAAAACTGTGTGTGATAAGTTTGGTGCTTGAAACTCAAGTGCTTTTCCTTGAGAACTTTGCACTATAAGAGATGCTACTGCTTAGTTGCTACTTTGTGCAGTGCTACATCATGCTGTTTGCATGTGTGACATTCTGTTTCATCATTTATTTCAATGCCTGTCTGGCAATGTTTGCTTCTTATAATTAAATATTTCGAACTTTTATTTCAGTTGTTCAGTTGTTCAGTTTCTATTTCATTTAGTAATTGGCTGTTGTCAATGTTAATTGTTATCAATTGTGTCGTTGTGTTGGAAGATGCAAGTGTGAAAAGATACAAAAGAAAAATGATTACTTCTGTGAATTGTTTTGATTTTGTTTACCCTTTTTACCATATCATTAGAATCTGAAGGTTTTTTTTTTACCTGCATGATAGTGACAAAAAGTGTATTTTTTTGCCAGGAAAGGCCACAAAATCACAATGTATAATGCAAAAATTCGTTTTCGGCCGGGGGGCGTTGCCCCCCTGGACCCCCTAACGGGGCCCTGCCCCGTACCCCGCCAGGGCCTACGCGGCCCCTGGACCCCTGCCTCAAAAAATTTTCAGTCAATTTGATTTTCCTAGGTTTCACCCATGTGTGTGTGTGTAGAGCGATTCAGACTAAACTACTGGACCGATCTTTATGAAATTTGACATGAGAGTTCCTGGGTATGAAATCCCCGAACGTTTTTTTCATTTTGTGGATAAATGTCTTTGATGACGTCATATCCGGCTTTTCGTGAAAGTTGAGGCGGCACTGTCACGCCCTCATTTTTCAACCAAATTGGTTGACATTTTGGTCAAGTAATCTTCGACAAAGCCCGGACTTCGGTATTGCATTTCAGCTTGGTGGCTTAAAAATTAATTAATGACTTTGGTCATTAAAAATCTGAAAATTAAAAAAAAATAAAAATTTATAAAACGATCCAAATTTACGTTTATCTTATTCTCCATCATTTGCTGATTCCAAAAACATATAAATATGTTATATTCGGATTAAAAACAAGCTCTGAAAATTAAATATATAAAAATTATTATCAAATTTTTTTTTTCGAAATCAATTTAAAAACACTTTCATCTTATTCCTTGTTGGTTCCTGATTCCAAAAACATATAGATATGATATGTTTGGATTAAAAACACGCTCACAAAGTTAAAACGAAGAGAGGTACAGAAAAGCGTGCTATCCTTCTCAGCGCAACGAATACCCCGCTCTTCTTGTCAATTCCACGGGCACTGCCTTTGCCACGGGCGGTGGAGTGACGATGCTACGAGTATACGGTCTTGCTGCGTTGCGTTGCGTTCAGTTTCATTCTGTGAGTTCGACAGCTACTTGACTAAATATTGTATTTTCGCCTTACGCGACTTGTTTAAAATAAATGTTGCCTTCAATCAATCAATCAATCAATGAGTCTTATATCGCGCATATTCCGTGGGTACAGTTCTAGGCGCTCTGCAGTGATGCCGTGTGAGATGAAATTTTATACGGCCAGTAGATTGCAGCCATTTCGGCGCATATTTACCTTTCACGACCTATTATTCCAAGTCACACGGGTATAGGTAGACAATTATTAACTGTGCCTAAGCAATTTTGCCAGGAAAGACCCTTTTGTCAATCGTGGGATCTTTAACGTGCACACCCAATGTAGTGTACACGCGGGGAGGTTCGGACACCGAAGAGAGTCTGCACACTAAGTTGACTCTGTGAAATAAATTTCCGCCGAACCTGGGATCGAACTCACGCTGACAGCGGCCAACTGAATACAAATCCAGCGCGCTACCAACTGAGCTATATCCCCGCCCTTGCCTTATATGTGTTACAGTAAATTCATCAAACCAGTAAATTTGTAAATTTCCTGAAATTTTCAGTAAATTTGTAAATTTCCTGGGTGACTCAGTAAATTTGTAAATTTCCTGAATTTTTCAGTAAATTGGTAAATTTACGGAGTGAATTTACAAATTGACTGGTTTGATGAATTTACTGTAACATATGCATGAAAATGGGAAGCTGCTCTCCACTGGCCCATGTAAAAACCTGGCCGGATCTTTGGTGGTTTACATGGAGGTTTACATGGAGGTTTACATGGAGGTTTACATGGTGGTTTACATTGTGGTCTACATGGAGGTTTCTGGAACGCCGAAGAAGAAGAAGAACATGGAGGTTTACATGGAGGTTTACACGGGAAGGGTGGTCAGTCTCTTTAAAGAATGGCCGCGGTGTGTGTAAAACATGAGGCTTTGAAATCTGGCTGATGGAAAACGGCGATGATTTACAGCCTTGGGTCAGGCCATCCAAGACTAAGAAATCTATGAAGCGAGCGGCAGCTCCTCGTTTTGGTACCGTGAGCCTAGACACTGAAATTAAAGTTTATTTTGCGCTTTTTTCATCAAGGTTTTCCAGTCGTGTTGCAGATGGCACGAATGCAGGGATTTCAGATAAGATACTGTTATAAATGACAGCTAACGGCAAAACTTATTTTTTGCTTGCAAAAGAACGGTTAACACAGCGAATGTGATTGTGTGTCGTACTGCAGTCGTCAGCACACAGCTTCTGCCAGGAACACCAAGAACAAGCACGTGAAACAAGGAACTTAGTCGATAAATATCGACAGGGGGCCGACAAATGGTTTAAATGGGAAATGTGTGTATATGG
>NC_090247.1:22573077-22575577 GCF_037325665.1 Littorina saxatilis
AACATAACATAACATAACATAACATAATATAAACAACGAAGTGACTGTGGTAAGATGAACAAAGTTAAAAAACAAAGGAATACTGTACTCACCAATATAACATAACATAACATAACATAATGTCACACGCTTTCCTTCTTTGCCACTACTAAAGCAAACGTGTGCAAGATTGTATGTTACACGCTTTGGAGCATGTGCAAGAACGGATTCAAACTCGAAATCGTCCCCCCAAAATACACACACGACTTTTATTTCTCCTGCTGTTATCGTTTCTTCTCTTTACAAATTCTTCAACGCTCAGAATACTGAAAACGGCATCCCAGACGACAGTACTGTTTCCATACGCGAATTTAGCTGCCCTTGGAAAGTGGCTCGCTCAGGAGGCCTGTTAGTCTGACACTATAAGGACAGAGTTCAGACATAGATGACAAAGATCCCGGAAAGAACAAACATTTCGCGGATGCAGACACAGAAAGACGTCATGAAGATTGCGATGCTTCAAAAGATACAGACTGTGACGATGACTGTGACGTCATTCACATATACCGAGACGTCATTTATAGTTGTTCGGTCACTTTCGTCAAAAAGTAGATCTCTCCACAATGGCTGCTCCTGTGTTTAGGTTTATCAAGCGTGAGTACGCAAAACGTGTTTGTTCTCTCCTCTGTTGAAGCTGTGAGACATAATCGCCATTACGAGCTAGTCGTGTGACAGAGAGTTTTCTTGCACACTCGACTGCTGGGCCCGTATGCATGAACTAGAAGTAAGAAACACTGGAAGTAGAGGCCTCTTTTCGAAGTGGGAACTCCCGAAGTCAACTTTCTAACACTGTTCACAATGCATGAACTGACTTGAACGCCAAAGTAGTGACAGCGAGAGTATTAAGGTCAAGGTCGGGAAAATTGGGGGAATCCCTACTAATACGCATGCGCACGTTTCTATCAACATGGCAGTCAACGAAAATGGCAAGGCACGTGTGCCGCTCAAAAAGAAAGTAGACACGGAGGGGCGTTCTGCGCCTTTTTCAGATGGTGAAATTGCCGCTGTACTCTTGACAGAAGTGTTTTACGAAAGAACGGTTATTCTGTCCAAATTTCAGAACAGTCTAACTGTTAAACATAAAGACGCTGTCTGGTCCAAAATTGCCAAAGAAGTGTCGGTCTCTCTCTCTCTCTCTCTCTCTCTCTCTCTCTCTCTCTCTCTCTCTCTCTCTCTCTCTCTCTCTCTCTCTCTCTCTCTCTTACGACACACGCACACACAGACAAACGTACACTCATGCACATACTGACACTATGACACAAGTGACACTGACGACGGCACACATAAACACACACACACACCACACACTGCACACACACACACGCGCGCGCTCGCGCGCACACATATACACACACACACGCACCCATACACGCACGCACAGTCACAAACAAATAACCACACACTCACTCTCTCTCACTTTCTCTCATTCTCTCTCAATCTACACTCATACACACACTGAAACTATGATGACACAAGTGACACGTCACACACACACACACACACACACACACACACACATACACACACACACACACACACACACACACACACACACATACTCACCGTAGTGACACACATATACACACGCGCGTACAGTTGAAAGTCAAGACATGATATGATTTTTTCAAAGCATAGGAAGGTTTCTTTTGCAAATGAATAAAATTAACACAGAGGCAAAACCCGGTTTTTGCAGCCGGAATGCAATTGCGGAGGCTTAAAAAGGAAAAGATTAATAAAAAAAATATATAGCTCCCGGCGGAACTTGAACCCGGAGCGAATGAACGAGAGTCCGGAACCGTTACCACTGCACTATGTTACTCGTGTAGAATAGAGGCATGATGAAAAAAGGCATTCTGAGTTATTCAGTCGTGCTGGTTTGAAAGCTCGCCACCTTCGCCGAATGACTCGAGCACGTTTTTTTCGGTCAGTAACTGATCGAACTGTCGCTTTTGAGTCACTCTGTTTTAAGCATTTCACCTAAATTAAACAAGAATGTCACAGTCCGTGTCTATGGTGCAAGGTAGGAGACCGTCTCATTGTAGCCAAGTTACGACAGTTGCTCGATTGACGCACTGTTTCACGTCTTCGATATTGTGTCTGAGATCATTTCCCAATGAGCTGCCTTTAAAAACGGAATGTCCTGCAATTGTAGTATGCGCTGGAGGTTTCTTTTGGATGGGTAAGGACCCTTGAGATGCGATATCGTCGTATAATTATGTCAAGCGAGAGGCCCTTGACATTGGAAGTGGGAACTTCGAAAGCAAAGTTGCCAGCTACTCGGTATGCACGAGCTAAATTGAACGCCGAAGTAGTGGCTTCGAGAGTTCTGAGGTCAAAGTCGAGAAAATTGGGGTAATCCCAATTAGTGCGCATGCGTTTGTAAACGGTAGGCTTGGTGACCAGAAGAAACGAATCTCATCGCGAGTTCGTAAATGGGCAAACGTTGATCGCGCTGTAGCTT
>NC_090247.1:22580577-22585690 GCF_037325665.1 Littorina saxatilis
ATAATGGAGAATAAGATGAACGTAAATTTGGATCGTTTTATAAAAAATTTTTTTTTTTACAATTTTCAGATTTTTAATGACCAAAGTCATTAATTAATTTTTAAGCCACCAAGCTGAAATGCAATACCGAAGTCCGGGCTTCGTCGGAGATTACTTGACCAAAATTTCAACCAATTTGGTTGAAAAATGAGAGCGTGACAGTTCCGCCTCAACTTTCACGAAAAGCCGGATATGACGTCATCAAAGACATTTATCAAAAAAATGAAAAAAAAACGTCTGAGGATATCATACCCAGGAACTCTCATGTCAAATTTCATAAAGATCGGTCCAGTAGTTTAGTCTGAATCGCTCTACACACACACACACACAGAGACAGACAGACACACACACATACACCACGACCCTCGTCTCGATTCCCCCCTCTATGTTAAAACATTTAGTCAAAACTTGACTAAATGTAAAAAAGGTATCTGCATGGTAAAGGTGCGTGCAGCACTTATTTAAGTAATTCTTTCAAGTTAGCGCATTTTCTCTGTCGTGCTTGGCACAACAACTGTGTGTGTGTGTGTGTCTCTCTCTCTCTCTCTCTCTCTCTCTCTCTCTCTCTCTCTCTCTCTCTCTCTCTCTCTCTCTCTCTCTCTCTCTCTCTCTCTCTCTCTCTCTCTCTCTCTCTCTCTCTCTCTCTCTCTCTCTCAAAAATCACGAACCAAAGTAGATTACCCTGTTACAAACAAACTATCAGTGAGTCAGTAGGACGTCACCCCTTTTCTCTTTCTCTGCATGTTTTATGAATATGCTATCAATATGCCACTGTGTGTGTGTGTGTGTGTGTGTGTGTGTGTGTGTGGTTGTGTGTATGTGTGTGTGTGTGTGTGTGTGTGTGTGTGTGCACGCACCTCTCTCTCTCTCCCTCCCCCCATATCTCTCTTCCTCCCCCTCTCTCTCTCTCTCTCTCTCTCTCTCTTTCTCTCTGAGGAGGGTAACACCTACACAATACACCCCTTTCCCTGGGACCAACAAAGCAAGGATCCGCTATCATGCACCCCCACCAGTACACCCTGGCATTTGAGAAAAGTCCGGGATTTCCTGCAAAAGCCAGCCCGAGAGTCACAATGCGGTAAACAAAACTCAAATTCAATTACACTCTCCTCAGTCAGCGAGGACTGATCGGAGACTTACCCATTGTTACTGAGCGGGGGTTTGGTGATTGTCCTGGCGAGTTAAAGGTGCCGTGCTCCCCGCGGCGTTCACTACCGTGTTCACTGTCTCAGATCTGAGCAGGTTTAACGTGCAATAAGAGCCTCCCCCCACTTTGTCACATACCAAAAATCAACACTCTGAATGCTTGCTCATGTGAGTTGGACATTTTCGTATCATTTAATTTCTGTAAAAACCACCAGTGACTTCAACTAAAAAAAAATGTTTTTTTTAAATGTCTATTGTGTGTATATATATATATATATATATATATATATATATATATATATATATATATATATATATATATATATATATATAGAGAGAGAGAGAGAGAGAGAGAGAGAGAGAGAGAGAGCTGCCAGGCTGTTCATTTTTGGAATGTGACCAAGTGGAGGAATTGGTCTTATCCCATGTAAAAGCTTGACGGGGTCTGAGGTGGAGAGCCGAACAGTTTTCACGTTTAAGGGGTGTGTGTGCCTTTAAGGCGGAAAGTAGTTTACAAAAGCGAACAAATTCAATTCTGTCGATCCTCCACGGATCTTTCTCAGAACCTTCAGGACCTATGATCAGTATCACCAATGATTATTCTTTCTGTTTGTTTTGTACGAGATTGTCATGAGTAGTACGAGCCTTGGTTGGCATTCAGCAAGACCCTCGCGTCAAGCACAAGTAGTGAACAAGTGAAAGGGAACATTAATCGCGAGATTTGGGAGGTCTGGTTATGTGAATAATGTTCCAGTGTTTATGAATCCCCTCTAGCTTATCATCAGGAAATCTTCCTGTGAGGACCAAGCAAAGAGTTCTGAATACAGTGTCAAAGAAAGATCAGAAAATCAGTTTTGCGTGTTGGTTTATTCAGATTATTAATTACAGATAGATAACAATGCCACATACAATCAATTTGATAGATAGAACACAACAAGCAAAGCTTATACTCGTGCGTGTTTTGCGTGTGTTTTGTTGTTGTTTTTTCAAACTTTATGCACCAGGCTTCACTCATTTCGATCATTCTACTAGTACAGGCTTTTACAAAGACTCCCAGCTAACTTCATAACGTTATCTGGCAACTTTTATGACTGTGGTTCCCCGCCCCTGTCCTGTTGGCAGCTCTTCAAACGCGGTTGTAACACAAGGACGGAAAGGAGAAAAAGAAAAAGATTGGAAGGAAATTGCGTACACCGTACAATCATTGCGTCCCCCTCTCATCTACGGAAATTAGTTTTGGCGAAAAACGGTCGTCCCAGACAATAACGAGGTGCGCATGCGCACCACAAAAGGAAGAGAAAGGGAATTATGGGGGCGGGAGGAAAGAGTGTGTTTCATGCTTTCGCCAACAGATAGAACGATAAGGTAGAACTGTGTTCACAAGTTATTGCGCATACACGGTGCAATATCGTTTGATTTTTTCCACACACAGACGTTATACCCCCCCCCCCCTCTCTCTCTCTCTCTCTCTCTCTCTCTCTCTCTCTCTCTCTCTCTCTCTCTCTCTCTCTCTCTCTCTCTCTCTCTCTCTCTCTCTCTCTCTGGCGTGATATAAAAGAGAAGTGTGTAATATTAATAAGCTAAAGTCCGGGTGCAGATCTGTGTGATATGCAAATGAGCGTTGACTGTGGGATGATAAATATTATATTCACACTGCTCTCTCTGTTGGGGACGGAGGTTCACCAAGTGCAGAGTTACAGGGGCGAGCAAGCCAGGCGTAAAGGGAATTGAATTAAATGAACGGTTTATATCGGCGTCACTCTCATCGCCGTACCCTGCTCCTTTGGCCTTACTGTAGTCAGGATATAAGGTCAGAAGAGCAAGGTACGTCAATCGACCGGCAAACTGATACAACGTCACGCTCATAAGATAATTGCCTGTGTCATTTTTTGATGTTTTGAGAAAAACGCAAAAAAACTTTCTTTGGTTTCTGAACAATCTGCCTACCTCATTTTAGTTATAAATTGCAAACTGCCTATCTCTAGCGGTGACAGCTGGATAAACGTGACAGCAACATTTTCAATCAGCAAAACTGCATAACAACCCACAAAGAGCTTGTGCATACTTTCACAGTCTCTACACAAGTCTTTCTGTATCACAAAGAAAAAGTGCCCAACTCAAGAAACGAGATCAGCAGTTTGCTTACGTTACCGTGGCAATGGTTTCCGATGGTCTGAGAGTTTGTACCCTCTAACACATGATAGATACCCTTCCAGTAGCTTCCCCTGTAGTTTTACTACAGAAATGCCTAACATTGAGATAGGTATTTTTTTCTTATGAGCGTGACGACAAGCTCCTGTGGTACGAAACAAGATAAAAATGACTTCGTTTCTCTTAGACTGCCGGTGTAACACCCATTCTGACCCCCAAGGAACGGTCGCCCAGGAGACAAACGGATACAGTCGAACCCATCTCCCAAGAGGTCCAAAAATCTTCAAACGAGCTATTCTTGAAAAGGTGAGAGTCTTGAAATGGAGGTAAATTTACAGAGGAAATTAGCAGAAAATCTGAAAATTAAGGTTTTACAGAGGGGGGAGACTTAATAGTTGGGTTCCACAGTATCACTATACAGGATATCTCACCGGTAGACTGAGACGAGAACATTGACATTTTGTCTCGATTCAGTTCTGAGTGTTGGGCTATTCTCTCCTCGCAACCTATGTGATATTGCACTGGCAGAGGCAGGGAAAAGGGTGTTACTCTTGTCCTAAGACAGCTGTTGTTGGTTAATGATCCTGCCCTTCCCGTGTAAACTATCATGTAAACCAGCACAACCCTCTCAATGATTTGACATGAGATGATCGCATCTTTTCACGTGACGTACCAAATATCGACAGCCGGGCTGCTTCCTATAGCCTGTGTCAAGAGTGTTTTATTTCTTCTTCTTTTGTTTGTGCTGATTCGGTTTCGTCGACTGACATAGAAGTCAGTTATGACAATACTTCAGCGACAAAGTCCCGTTTTACACAGAAAGCAGCGGGTGGGGATGTAGCTCAGTCGGTAGCGCGTTGGATTTGTATCCAGTTGGCCGCTGTCAGCGTGAGTTCGTCCCCACGTTCGGCGAGAGATTTATTTCTCAGAGTCAACTTTCTGTGCAGACTCTCCTCAGTGTCCGAACACCCCCGTGTGTACACGCAAGCACAAGACCAAGTGCGCACGAAAAAGATCCTGTATTGTAATCCATGTCAGAGTTCGGTGGGTTATAGAAACACAAAAAATACCCAGCATGCTTCCTCCGAAAACGGCGTATGGCTGCCTAAATGGCGGGGTAAAAAACGGTCAGACACGTAAAAGCCGTGGGAGTTTCAGCCCATGAACGAACAAACAAAGAAAGCAGCGAGGCTGTTACTTTTGGTTTGTGTGGAAGGATGATGTTGTTGCATATGAAAACCTTGCCTCCTATGGATGTTAACAAGATGATATACTCCAGAGGGAAGATGCTTTTAAAGGCAGAGTCCTTGTATATTGTACTGGTGATTAAGACATCTTAACGTCAACCGATCGTCGCCAAACTTTGTGTCAGGCTTAGGCAATTAAGGTCCCCCGCAAACATTGGCCACGAAAATAAACCATTCAGAGAGAACAGTTTTTAAATGTTAACTCGAGCAGCCCTAATTACTGCTAAACAGTCCGGCTCAACGTGTTAGACCTGGCCAGGCTTTTGCATGGGGTAATAACATCCCTCCACTTGGTCATATACCAAACAGCAACAGCCTGGATGCTCTCAGCGGAATATTTTTGTGTGAATTAATGTTGTAAATGCTGCTAGTTGCATTTTAAGAAACTAAGTCATGAAACACGTTAACACACCACAGGAAGCAGTCAGGGTTTTCATTGTTGGTGTGTGTGTAACCGAGTGCCGAAACACTACGATCACCTCGGGAGGCGAAGTGCAATCAAACAGGATTGAAAATGTTAGGACTAATTT
>NC_090247.1:22585890-22669177 GCF_037325665.1 Littorina saxatilis
AGAGAGAGAGAGAGACAGAGGGACAGACAGACAGAGACAGACGGAGAGAGACAGAGAGAGACACAGAAACAACCAGACAAACAGAGACAAGGAGACAAAGACAGATGGATATTATCCAGAAGACATTAATCATGTATGAGCTGTGTTGCACCACACTTTGAAGTAATCCCACACTTTGAAGTAAATTACTTCAAAGTGTGGGGCACATCCCCACACTTTGAAGTAAACCCATTTTTTACTTCAAAGTGTGGGGGGATCTTCCCACACTTTGAAGTAAACTCAGTTTTTACTTCAAAGTGTGTGGGGATCTTCCCACACTTTGAAGTAACTTACTTCAAAGCGTGGGACTTTTGCATCGCCTGTTTGAGCCTGATGATTTTGTCCAAAAAAATGGCAAAGTCTTTTGGATGAGTGAACAGAAAAAGTGAGCGAGCCAAGAAACATAGTGATGTTTGTTATCAGGCTTTAAGCAATGTCCCATTGTTGAGTGTAACGAAAACTCGTGGTGACGATTTTAAAACATGTTGGGTCATGCGGAGACTATCTGGGAACAATTGGGCTAATTCGGCACGATTTTACAAGCATGGGCTCACTGTAAAAAGCCCCCCCTACGACATTTCTCCACAAAATGTCCCCACTGTCACAATTTCCCGCCAAATGTCCGCAACTGCGATAATTTCCCGCCAAATATTCCAACTGCGACAACTCCCCGCCAGATGTCCCAGCTACGATAATTCCCACCAAAATGTCCCTACTACGACATTTCTCCGCAAAATGGCCTCCACTGCGACAATTCCCCGCCAAACAGCCCATCTACGACGATTCGTCGCCAAATGTCCCCACTACGACAATTCCCCGCCCAGTGTTCCCCACTGCGACAATTCCCCGCCAAACGGCCCCACTACGACAATTCCCCGCCAAATGTCCCCATTACGCCAATTCTCCCTGGAAAATGTCCCACGTGTTTTCGTCACACTCAACAATAGGTCATTGCTTTGGGTTGATAATAAACATCACTGTGTTTCTTGGCTCGCTCACTTTTTCTGTTCACTCATCCAAAAGACTTTGCCATTTTTTTTGACAAAATCATCAGGCTCAAACAGGCGATGCAAAAGTCCCACGCTTTGAAGTAAGTTACTTCAAAGTGTGGGAAGATCCCCCCACACTTTGAAGTAAAAACTGAGTTTACTTCAAAGTGTGGGAAGATCCCCCCACACTTTGAAGTAAAAAATGGGTTTACTTCAAAGTGTGGGGCACATCCCCACACTTTGAAGTAATTTACTTCAAAGTGTGGGATTACTTCAAAGTGTGGTGCAACAGAGCTGTCAAGCTGCCAAGTACCGCAGTGCAGGAGCACTGAACTTGCGACAATGTCTTGGCACAAGCAATTCCAACGCAACGCCAGTCTAGAATTATTGTACACGTGAAACTATCGTCTTGATAACCAGGGACAACGGGTTCTTTGGAGAGAACACAACTGACGATTTAAATAAAATGTAGGCTACACGTGATAACCCCATAAATCCAATAATTCTGATTTCATACATAACAGTTGAAAGCATATAATTATGTGACCCTCCACCAGGAAATGAGTCGGATGTCACCTCGCGCAGTTCTGCTCTAGGCTTGATATACGTCCGGGGGGTGTCAGGTATCAGTGTGAGGGTCACCTTAGTCACAGGCTTATAACTCGAACAGTTTTGGCTCGTTTCTAAAACGGTTTTTACCACTGGGTAGAGCATAAACAACCCTTTAAGAAAATGTAAACAAAATCTAAAAATCATGCAAAGGTGACAAGCGACTCATTCCGTGGTGGAGGGTCACATATGAGAACTGCTGGGGTAGAGGGCGCGGGGGAGGTGGACTACTCCCTTATAAACCCCCCCCCCCCCCCCCCCAGAAAACAGTCCACCCATTGACAAGAGAACACCGGATATCGTTGCCAATATTGGCAATATTGGCAATGATATCCGGCGTTCTCTTGGGTTCGTACAGTGTTTTGGTTCTAAAAGTCAAGGACTTTTCAAGGATTTTTCAAGGACTTTCAAGACCTTCTGAAGAGAAAATCAAGCACCCTCTTACCTTCCAAGCTCGCAATGAAACACTCGCTGGTTATCATACCCCCTTCCCGCACGCCGATTTGCAAATCATTGGATGTTCAAAAGCTAATGATTTAATTTTTGTCAAAGGCAACAGCTCCGTAGCAGACGATGGTTTGAAGCAGACAGACTCAAAAGGGGCGGTAGGTCACTGTTCTACTCTTTCTTTGAGGTTATCAAATACAAAATCATTGCAATTGTTTATTGTGGGTGGTTGTTGTGTTGTCAGTTTGCAGCGTTAGAGTTTTTAAGGACTTTGAAGGATCTTGCCAATTTTTTAAGCACTTTCAAGGCCTTGAAACTGACCCCTCCAAATTCAAGAACTTTCAAGGATTTCAAGCACCTGTACGAACCCTGCATTGGTTGTCAGAGGCACCGTCCTTCCCGTCAAAATCAATGAGGCTCACCATCTCGAATCTAGCCAGGATTTTTTAATGGGTAAGAACATCCCTCATACACACATATACAAATTAACATCATCACCTCCACTCAAAGCTGAAAGTTGTGCCGTCCCCGCTGTGTCCCTGCGGAGAAGCAGAGCAGGACACCCACCACATCCTACAAGACTGCGGGAACTTCCAGTTGTTGAGAAGGAAGATGTGGCCGGAGCCGACTCCCATCCAGGATAAGCTGTACGGCACGGCGGCGTCCCTGCAGATGACCACTACATTTCTCAATTGGACTGGTCTCCACGTGTAGCGGCAACAAGAAGAAGAAGACTGCTTTCTATGTGGAGTGGGAATTTTGTTACGAAATAATTTCAAAGATTACCACTAGTGTGCGTTAAATAAAAGTTGATTTTATAAAGAAAATTAAAAAACCTTCAACTCTACACAGAGAAAACTTAGGCTGCTAAGTAGTTTTTTTTTTTTTTTTTTTTTTTTCTTTTTGCCAAGCACATCATTGTGGGGCTTTTAATCAATAACATGCATCCGTCTACAATGTATCATCCTTATGCCATCAACATTTATAATAAATATGTAAATGGCAAGTAAACAAGACATATATATATATATACTTGATGAATACCCGCTTCGCCGGGTATCCGGCTTCGCCGGGAAGAAGTAGAGCCGTATTCGCCGGGTACCCGGTTTTGCCGGGTCCGGCGCATTGTACGCGATTGACGCCACACGAAGGAAGGGAGATAAACGCGCAAAACACTGGAGAAGATAAGGAAGAGTTACTGGGAATGGATGTACAGAAAAACCAAAATCGGTTGAGCGCTGCGCGCTGAGAGCACGTGTTGAAAATTTTCATCGACCAGATTGTGTCCGGGGTCTACCTGAATATGCCCACCAAATTTGAAGCAGATCCATCGAGAACTTTGGCCGTGCATAGCGAACAGACAGAAAGACAGACAGACACACACACACACAAGCCGTATATAGATATAGATATACAACATTAGGACATAACAGACAGACGGACATGTAACATACGGTTAAGTGTTGGTGTGTGTCCAAGTGACGGGCTAATGTTATTCTACGTAAAAGCCTGGACATCTCGGAGATATCTCAGTGAGCCACGGCAAGGACTGTCCCTTTGAAAACAGTCGAAAAGTCTTACCCCCTCCTACCCTTCATAAGGTCAACAAAAAAAATAGGTCTGTTTACGGTAACATAGGCCAAAAAAATAGGGTCGGTAGGTCGGGATTTGTTGTTTTGTTTTTTTGGTATTTTTTTCCAAAAAAACATATTTTTACGTTATTTTGCAAAAAAAACAAAAGATTTTTTTTTGTTTGTCCCAAATGCCAAAAAAAAAGTCTAGGGTCGCGCGAAAAATATAGGGTCGGTCGGGTTACCGTAAACAGACCTTTTTTTTTTTTTTTTTTTGCCTAAGCAGAGAGAAGTGCGTAGGACGAGCTTATGTCTTTCTTGGTGTATGACGGAATACCGGTGTCGAAATTGATAATACAGCTGTTGCTGAATATCTATTGTCGATCTATTATGAAAACTTGTCGTTTAGTTTTTTGTTTTTTTAAATGATTAATAATGGAACATAAGAAGTCTACCTATTTCGGATTTTTAATAGTAATTATGATACCGGCCAATAATTGATAGTATAACTGAGATTTACAAATAAAAGTTAGCACATATAATTAAGATTTTGGTACCACCTTTCTGTCACTTGAGTGAGTAAAAAGTGTCAGGTATAAATATCAGTGATTATAATAAATACCACATCGATATTCGTAATCATTACTTTTGGCAATAGTATGCCGTCATATCTACGGATCAGAGAGAAAAACGTCGAGTGAAGTTGTTTGGCGGCGGGCTATCATAGTGTGCAGTAATACTTGTTCAAATAGCCCGGCCTATCAATAAGCACGCACATCAAACACTGTGATCTAATCGTGCGCACACCCTGCAGCGGCGATGAGCCCATAAGTAGGATGAATGAAATATGTGCAGAAATGCAATATTGCTGTGTGTTGTGTGTTTTTTTACTTTTTTTCGTGTGTGTGGTTGCTTTAGGCCAAAAAAAAAAAAGGTCTGTTTACGGTAACATAGGCCCAAAAAATAGGGTCGGTAGGTCGGGATTGTTTTTTTTTTGGTTTTTTTTTTTCTCCAAAAAACCATATTTTTACGTTATTTTGCAAAAAAACCAAGATTTTTTTTTTTTTTCCCCAAATGCCCCAAAAAAGTCTAGGGTCGCGCGAAAAAAATAGGGTCGGTCGGGTTACCGTAAACAGACCTATTTTTTTTTTTTGGCCTTAGTTGTGTTTTTGTTGTGTGTTGTTGGTTTTTTTAGGGGAGGGAGGGGATTAGGGTGGGGGTGGATTTAGAGAGTTGTCTTTCTCTCTCAGATGACCCTTTGCGATTTGTGGAATATGTATTGACCATTCCATAACAAATTCTGTGGGCGGGGATGTAGCTCAGTCGGTAGCGCGCTGGATTTGTATCCAGTTGGCCGCTGTCAGCGTGAGTTCGTCCCCACATTCAGCGAGAGATTTATTTCTCAGAGTCAACTTTGTGTGCAGACTCTCCTCGGTGTCCGAACACCCCCGTGTGTACACGCAAGCACAAGACCAAGTGCGCACGAAAAAGATCCTGTAATCCATGTCAGAGTTCGGTGGGTTATAGAAACACGAAAATACCCAGCATGCTTCCTCCGAAAACGGCGTATGGTTGCCTAAATGGCGGGGTAAAAAACGGTCATACACGTAAAATTCCACTCGTGCAAAAAACACGAGTGTACGTGGGAGTTTCAGCCCACGAACGCAGAAGAAGAAGACATAACAAATTCCATCCATCCATCAATCAGACACTCATGTGAACTCACAAACCCTCCTCATCCTCTTTTCATCCCGCCGGCCCCTCCCCCCTATCCTTCGTCTTCCTTTGTTTCTTATTCCGCACTGAAAGGCATCTTTATGGTGAGCATGTCATCAAACAACCTCTTCGACACTAAACGAATGAAGCGGGAGAAGGATGAGGGGATCAATCAATCAATCATCAATACTCCGCTTCCTCCTCCTCCTCCTCCTCCTCCTCCTCTTCCTCTTTTTTTCTAAAATTGATAATCTTCTGCCCTCCAAATCGACTGTTTCTTTTTGTAACCATGTCAAAATGGATTTTTAATAGCATCGTTTCTTCGTGTCTGCTTGCTTGTGTGCCAGCTTGCTTGCTCGCTTGCTTGCTTTCACAGTGTACACCAAAAAAAGACAAAAGTCAATCAAATGGCATCCGTATAGCCACTACCTTTGTACATTTTCAAGACTCCAGCCTGCTGTTTTTGACATCAAAAGTGAGCGGGAACAGTCGAAAAGGTTATGTGTCTGGGGAGATTTTTACTCGGCGGGCGGGGTCACTTTACACTGGACTTCAAAGCCACGCAAATAACATCTGCAAGCGGGACTTTAAAGTGGGTCAACCTGGCCTCGCTAGGTCACGCTGACCCAGGCAGCTCAGGCTGTTTTTGTGGCGATGAGTGACTGTGATCAAAAGCAAGAGGTTCTTTTGTGTGGTGGTATACTTAATTGTTATGACTGCGCTTTTCTGTTACTGTTTTCGTGTTTTGTTGGCTGTTTACTCCCCCTCTTCTTCTTCGTCGTCGTCGTCGTCGTCGTCGTAGTCGTCAATGTCGTCGTCGTCAATGTCGTCGTCGACATCTTCGTTATCCTCATCATCTTCTTCGACTTTTTGTTTATCGTTGTCTCCGTTTCTCTTAGGAAGAATAAGTACTCGTTTTTCATTCCGCTTTTTTCTTCGTCGTCGTAGTTATTGGTGCCGTCGAAGACAGTGGTGACGTCATCAGATCAGTAGTGACGTCATCGGTTGAGGATTGACGTCGTTACCTGAGGGGTATCCCCTAGCCGGCGAATGGGGGACATCATCGGATCAGTTGTTCTGTTCCCTCTCTGTCCTCCGCTTTCTTCATCTTTATATCCCTCACCCAGGCACAAGCCACATTCGAAACGTTTAGCTCGACATGATGTATATCCTTTCCCAGCCATTCACTGTTCTGACAGCCTGGTGGTCCCTGTCTGTCATACCCGTATATCACCCACCACTCCCACCCTTTCGGGCATACGGGTAGGTGAATCTCTGTACTTCCCATTGTGTCCCCCGACACCCGAGCCTGCTATTAGTGACCATCAGGGGCTCGCTACCCGCCCCCTCTCTGCGGTGGTTCCAGTGCCCTGGGGATCGGGGAGCAGGTGTCTCAGAGGTGGATCCACCCGTTTAAAGTTCCCGTTTAACCTTAAAACCTGCTGCTCTGTTTGTGATGCTTTGCAGGGAAGGAGGCGTGAGTAAGAATGGGATGGACACCTATAATTTACCTTGGCACCTGCTTGTAGATTTGTTTTCTTCAAATCTTGATGGAATGTATTTATGCCTAAAAAAAAAAAATAGGTGTGGTTACGGTAACCCGACCTACCCTATTTTTAGGGGCCGACCCTATAACTTTTTATTACATTTGTCAAAAACAACCAAGAAAACGAGTGCAGAAAACGCAATGAAAGCGAAAGTGCCCGAGTCGCACACTTATTTCCCTGCCAAGTAGGGTTAATTTGGACACATTAGAAAAAAAAGTTTAAAAAAAAAAGTGATTGCCTACCTTCCTATCCTATTTTTTTGTGGCTATGTTACCGTAACCACACCTATTTTATTTTTTTTTGCCTTATGCCTGTGATTTTTGACGACGCAGTGGTCTCACTAACCAGTTGTAGGAGTCACTTAATCGCATACAACTATGAGTTTGAAATCTGGGTTGTTTTGGGCAGATTTATTGGGATGACCTTGGGATATCCGATATCACACGCGTTGCTGGCATAGTGGTGCATTTATTTCTGCAAAATATTCTGTAATTGGCATACATTTAACGGCAATTTGTTCTTCCCCTGACTCCTGCGCTTCTCAACTCCTCGCCAAATTTCATTCTCCCTGTTCAAAACTATGATACAAGACCCTCTGTGGCCCATATCTCTCTCTCTCTCTCTCTCTCTCTCTCTCTCTCTCTCTCTCTCTCTCTCTCTCTCTCTCTCTCTCTTTCTGTTTTCATCAATTCATCAAAACAATTGTGCCCTCAACATCAAAGGGCCGCTTCACAATAGGAAACACCTACTCGTGTTGCAAGCCGTGGCGGCCACACCAGCGGTCGGTATGGGAGGCGAAAGATGTCAAATATTTGTCGACGATGTGTCAATCTGTAATTTCCCCCTACTCGTCTCTCTCGCAAACTAAGTGGCGCACAACAGCTACGCTGGTTGCAGCTACAACCGTTATGATGCACCAAGAATCGGATTTTGGGAATGCATAAGGTAAGAGTGGATAAGTTGTTGCTGTTGCCGTTCGCTAAGTTGAGCAGTTCGCTGCAGCCACAACCGTTATCATCCGCAAAGGGTCGGCTTTTGTGAATGCATAGGCGAAGAGTGATTTTGCTGTTATGTTGTTGCCTTTTGACAAGTTGACCAAAACGGCCAGGCTGGTTCTAGCCACAAGCGTTATGATACGCCGTGGATTCTTCTTTTTCTGCTTCTTCTTCTGTGTTCATGAGCTGAAACTCCCTCGCACACTCGGGGTTTTTTTTTTGCACGAGTGGGTTTTTCGTGTATGACCGTTTTTACCTCACCATTTAGGCAGCCATACCCCGCTTTCGCGGGATCCGTGGATTCAAATTTTAAGAACGGACAGGAGTTGAGTTGCTTTAAGTCCCGCTTTGTCCTTGTCCTTGCCTCTGACAATAAACTCTCGAATGCAATGGTCTCAACAGTCACAATGCAATAGCGTATTAACAAAGCATTTCCTTGGCTGGTCACCGCTGCCAATGAGGACGCTGAATGTGAATGGCATCATCGACCACCAATAGGGCTGAATAAACTGGGAAAAGTCGACCACAGTCGTACGATGCGAGAAATAGACTTGTGAGACAGGCTGAAGCAGTAGTCCCCCTTGTCGTTGGCAGCTGCTCTGCATTGACGGTGTTGTCACCCCGCATCTTTTGAGACCTTGAGATATTTGACAAAATCAAATCTTAAAGTGTGGGGGGGGGGGGGGGGGGTGGAGCGTGTTTTCCTTCTTCTTGTCGTTCGCTGTTAGATCGTCAGTCCGGACTGCAGGGCGAAACGTGCTGTCCTCTCCAAGTCCTCTCTGGGGCCGTATAGCTTCTTTTGTAGCGCTGTCTCCTCTGGCCAGGTGGTGTCCCTCAGAGCACTGTGGTTTGGACAAGCCTGCAGGATGTGCTCTGCTGTCTGATTCTTGCCACACGGACATAGGGGGGAGGGAACTAGCTTCAGCTTTGTGGCCATATGATGGTTTAGTCTGTTATGTCCAGTGCGGAGTCTGAGTAGGAGCGTGTTTTAAAATGGAGGTAAATTAACACTGGCCATGCGCAGAACATCTTTTTACAAAAAAGCAAGGTCTTATAAAGGGGGTGGATCTTACAAAGTAGGGGAGTTCCACTGTAGCAACATAGAATAGTTACTACTCAGACTCTTTGCGCTCATGAGTTCTTGGTGAATACAAGCGTCGCGCAGTGCACGCTGCACTGACAGATCGATGTGACGGGAGGAACATCAAAAAGACCAGGGAGGGACAGCGTGCTGTCATCAGAGCGGAGCAGCTGCCTCCCCCTCCCCTCCGCCCCCTCCTCCTCCCCTCTGCCTGCCTCCCTAATCTCAAACAGCCGCTGCCAGTCTGTCCGTCACCAGACAAGTTCATGTCGCGACGGAGACGCCAACGCGACCGTCTGACGTCAATAGAACTTTGACAAGATGGAGCGTGTTGATTAAGCGAGGACAGCTTTAGCTGATAAGTTTGTCACAAAACGATACCCCAACAATAAAAAAATAAAAAAAAAGGCAACACACTGTAACCATGTTTTGCTCACTTTATTCGGTATGTCTCAGATGTTGTTTTTGCGACCCAAGTCGATGTTTAAATCTCTCTGCCACAAGGACAAGTCTTTCATGTCGTTTGATCTGTTTATGGGGGCGAGGACGCCCCCATTCTATACGGATAGTTTCGAGGTTGACCATGGGCAGCGCCATTTTGTTGTGAAATACGTCATCAGTTTGTGTACACAGGAAGTTGTGACATCCGTCACCCTATGGGAGGGGTGACGTCAAAATTGTTCATCTGTAGAAAGTTGTGAAATCCGTCACCCTATGGGAGGGGTGACGTCAAAATTGGTCATCACAGAGTTTGTGTAACACAGGAAGTTGTGAAATACGTCACCCTATGGGAGGGGTGACGTCAAAATTGTTCAACAAAAACATGATATGTCGCATTGTGCAGGGTCAACTGCAACAAACTCAAACCGAGCCATTCATACCTAGCTGTATTTGAGTGACTTATATACCCGACATTTTTATTTCTTATTTTTAGCACAGGTGTAGGAAAAATCATGAACCAAAATGTTATTTATTTTCTAATTTAACATTTTTTTTACAAATATGACCATGGTCTTTTAAACATACAGTGACATTAAACATTGTTATGTTAAAAAAAAGAAAAAAGAAAAAAAGCTTTTGTGCACAAATCAGAAAATACATTGTACATTTTACCTACAGGCCAAACCGTGAGTGTCTGTGGCAAAGCCCGACCCAGGAAATTGCACTGATTTTATATTTAGATCAGAGAGAAATTGTCAAGAACAGGCGCTTGCATTTGGATGTGTCCAATGATAGTAGGTTTGGTTGTGATCAATCAGAATAATGTAGGAATAAAAATGTATGACAGTTTAGTATGATGACATGTAATTCACATATGCTGAAATATGATATTATACATCATGTAATATTATTATGGCTGTTGCCATGACCATGAAACCCAACAAAGGTTTAATGTAATGTAATTCAAAATACCAAAACCGAGCACCTATTAATCTCGTCTTTGCGCGTGAAGATTGAGGCCGTCTGCCAGTAGCGGTTAGGTCATACAGTGGAACCCCTCTCTAGCGACCTTTAAAATGTTGACAAAAATCGGTCCTTGTGGAGGAGGGTCCTTACAGAGGGAGGGGGCGGAGTCAGGGGGCCACAAAGAAAGTCAGATTTAAAAAAAAAAAGAAAACAGAGAAGTTTGAGTTGCTGACGACCGTTCTCTCTGAAAGCAAACTGCTTCGATTTCATGTTTGTCCTTGGTGTCCACCAGTTCTGGTGCATGTACTACCCTGGCCAAGTTTCCTCTCAAGACATCAAAGAGACCGCCCCAGTATACTCTACAGCCTCTGGGCGAACCACCTCTCATAGCTAAAACTGGGTCAATGACCCCTGGGAAGAAGGTCAGTGTCTATAAAAATTTTACTCCTAGGCCTGCGGCCAGGGGGGGGGAGTATACCGGTACCATTTGAGAATCAGACCAAATGAGAATTGAACCATTTGAGAACATCCTTTTTTTTTCAATCACTACATCGAAGGCCTGCGGCCCGGGGTTCACATGGGTTGGTTTGTTTGTTTGTTTCAAACCCACACCCATATACACACATTTCCCATTTAAACCATTTGTCGGCCCCCTGTCGATATTTATCGACTAAGTTCCTTGTGCGAATGTTGTTATGCACTTTACAGCGGCCCTCTAATAGCGGCTAGACTTGCAGCGACCAGTGCCTGCACTCGGAAACCGTCACGGTCTTTGGCGCAACGTCATTATGCATGTATTACGGGATTGTCTATCGGGCCGTGTGCTCCCACACTATTTGATAGTACTTAAAGGCACAGTAAGCCTCCCGTAAACCATCACAGAGCTCCCCGAGCGTCTAAATACAGTACAAGCATACTTCCATTTGAACGCTCACCGAACGGGAACATCCTGGCTGCTTTCTGTCGAGCGTGAGACATTTTCCAAGAATTTATTTTCGTAGACTTGTTCCGTTAACAACAACGGCGCCTCGTTTTTGCGCTAGACCTAACTTTTAAAATCTAAATAATAAATTGACAGCTTGTTACACAAACATTCTTTAATCATAAAAGAATTCGTTTTTCATCAAGACAAGATCAGAACAATTCGAAGTTGTGAAAGTTTAAAAAAAGAAAAGCCCGGAAGCAGGGTCACGCAAGGGTCGTAGCAGACGACGGCCGGTTTATCAGTGCAAATCGCCGTTCCTCTCAACAGTCAAAAGCCATCGCTAGAGTTCTTGTGAACCACAGCCGTTGTTTCGTGCATAAAAAAACGTGCTATTGTAGATAAGCTCACGTCGAGTCGCATTCAAATGACTAACTATGACGACTGCATTGTGAAAAGGGAAAACTGGATCACACGGGTTCACGATGGCTCAGGGGTAAGATAAACCACGCAAAAATAAATTCTTTGAAAATTGTTCGCTCTTTACGGAGGGCACCTAGGATGTTCTCAATTGGTGAGTGTTTAAATGAAAGGGTGTTTGTACTGTGTGTAAAAGCCTGACCGTATCTGTGATGGTTTACGAGAGGCTTACTCTGCCTTTAAGACGTGCAACCAGACACTCTCAGGGTCTTTGGTGAAACGTCATTATGCATGCATCACTGGATTGTTTGTCTGTGTGTACGCTCATTATTTGATAAGTCGTGCAACCAAACAGGGTGTTTTGCGCAACGCAACGTCAATTACTCTGGTCTTTTGCGCAACACAACGTCAATTACTCTGGTCTTTTGCACAACGCAACGTCAATTACTCTTAATGCTGCGTCGCTCACAAGAAATAACGGTTTTAGGTGTGACGAAAAAAAGAACAGGGCCTGAGTACGGTGATAAATACAAGACTTATTTTACAACCATTTGAAAAATACATACATCCCCCGTGGCTGCCCGCATAATTCGTGTTTTGAACTTGCCAGTGTTACAGCACAGAGCAGAGTCTGTCCCGCACTTTGCTTTGTGTACATCACGTGGCCACCCAAACAGCCGCACAACGCAACATTTTCACGAGAAAAACACGTTTATTTGTTTGCTTTGTCTGTATTACACATTTCTATTTACATTTACCACTGACACACCAAATTGTATACTTAAGTTTGCAAGTAAATCGTTATCATACAAAATAACGTTATCACGAGACGAACAGAGATCTCAGAGATCGTCTGCTTCTCAACTGTTTCGCGCAAATCGTGTAATATCTATTTTTGCGGAAACCTCCCGAAGAAATGCAATCTCAGCGGCTTCCACCTGCAACATAGTCGTGCTTATTTGGAATGTGACGTCCTGTACTTCGTCAGTCACCTATCTCAGTCGAAAACTAAGCGTCGCACAGAACCAGCGCCCTTCCATTATCTGGTCTTTTGCCCAACGCAACGTCAATTACACTGGTCTTTTGCGCAACCCAACGTCAATTACACTGGTCTTTTGCGCAACCCAACGTCAATTACACTGGTCTTTTGCGCAACGCAACGTCAATTACACTGGTCTTTTGCGCAACCCAACGTCAATTACACTGGTCTTTTGCGCAACGCAACGTCTATTCATCACTGGTTTGTCTGCCTGTCTATTCGCTCATCATTTGACAAGGCTTGCAGCCAGAAACCTTCAGGGACTTTCGCAACATTATTACAGCATTGTCTGTCTGTCTGTTCTATCAATAGTTTTTTTACCTGTACGCGCGTCCCACCTCCCTCTCCCCCTCCCCCTCCCTTAGTTCGCACTACTACTGATTCCAAACCAAACAATCCGCTTTTGATGTTTATTTGTATTTCATGTAAATAACTGGTTGAGTGGCAAAGCGTGACCGTTCGAAGTCATCGTGATCTTCCTGAATCAGCTGTTTTTAAAGCTGCGTGCGCGCATACACACGCACGCACACAAGCTAGCGCACGCACACGTACACACGTACGCACCCCCCCCCCACACACACAAACACGCACGATTACTTAAACAAGCACACTTTTGAAAAATGACACCAAAAGAAGCCTTACGAATTGGCGGAGTTAAAGGCACTAGCCATGCAAAGCTCTTTGAGGAAAGTGGGCTACACACACACACACACACACACACACACACGCGCGTACGCACACACGCACGCACGCACGCAAACACACACACACGCGCGCACACACACACGCGCGCACGTACACACGCACACAAACACACACACACGCACACACTCACACTCACAAACACACACACACTCTCTCTCTTTCTTTTTCTTCCTCCACCCTCCCTACCCGATCATCACCACCACCCCTTTTCTCTCCCATCCTATTGAAAAATGTCGTGATGAAATCATCAAAGCATATCAGTGTCAAGGCGAGGCGTTGTTCAGGAAGTGTGTAGCGAGTGGCACGAGCGCTTTATAGTGGGTCTCTGCCCAACATCGGGTGCCCCCCCCTCCCCCCCCCCCCTTCTCCTACCCTGGGGGCACAGCAAGTCTTGGGTTTACCGCTCTGTCATCTCGGTCAGAGACTGTGGACTGCATATACCCTGTCTCGGTCCTGAATATATACACGACTGAGATCGCGTTTGTGCATACGCACACATTAACACACATTAACACAAACATGAGCACATAATATAATCCCATGTAAGAATGCACGCACAGACACACATGCATGTACTCAAGTATAAGCACGCACGCACTCACGCACGCACACACAAACACTCTCACGCACACACACACACACACACACACACACAAACCACACACACACACAACACACACGACACGACACACACACGACCCCCTCCCCACCACCACCACGCACACACTGACACACGCACGCACACACGACCACTCCCCCCTCCCACCACACACACTCAGAGACATACATCCACGCACACACACACACACACACGCACACACACGCACACACATACGCACACAAGCGCGACTATTGTTTCCCTTTCTTTCTCTCGCTCCCTTGCCTCACTACCACCACCCCGAACTCCACCCACACACCCCTCTGTCAATATGGGGTGCGGCTCGTTCCCCGACCTCCTACCCCGAGGGCAGAGCGAGCCTTGCATCCCGAGTCCTGTGATCTCGGCACTGGGCCACGGCCGCCCGGGAGGCTGAGTGAGAGAGGGCGCTCAAATCATAACCTGCCTTTGAAGAGCCGCTCAGCAAACTGCCATTGATGTGCAGAATGCATTGAACTACGGGGGAGGGGGGGGGGGGGGGGGGGGGGGGAAATGGGGGCGGTGGTTGTGTTTCGGGGGGGGGGGGGGGGAGAGATTGGGGATGGCGGACTCGGGGTGGAGGCTAAGTGAGGGAAATGAAACCGGAAATGCCTCTAAAGAGCGGATCATTGAGAGAGAGACAGACAGACAGACAGACAGACAGACAGACAGACAGACAGAGGCAGAGAGAGGCAGAGAGAGAGAGACAGAGACAGAGAGTCAGACAGAGGGAGAGACAGAGAGAGACAGACAGGCAGAAAAAGAAAATGAGAGACAGAAAGAGAGAGAGAGAGAGAGAGAGAGAGAGAGACAGAAAGAGAGAGAGAGAGAAAGAAAGAATGAGTTAGAGAGACAGAGACAGAAAGAGAGAGAGTGAGAGACAGACAGACAGGGAGAAAGAGAGAGAGACAGAAAAAGAGAGAGAGAGAGAGAAAGGAATAAACATAAAGAGAGAGAGTGAGAGACACTGAAAAGAGAGAGAGAGAGAGAGAGAGAGAGAGACAGAGACAGAAAGAAAGAGAGATCGTGGAAATACATCAGTCTAAAGAACAGACCACAGATAGAGCGTGAAGGAGAAGGAAGGGAAGGGAAGGGGGAGGGGGGCAGAAATTGGGCAAAGATCGAGTTACATCTGTTTGAAGACAGCATAAAATTGGACAGAAAGAAATGATGAAAGAAAACGCACCCTCAGACAAACTGCGGCGGCCTTTGAGCGCAGATGTCAAAGAAAAAGGATAACACAATTATGCACTAGGCGGAAACAGCTTGTCAAAGCGAAAGAAAATCTTCATTAGTCTCCGCATAAAAGAGTGCTTCTCTTGGCTAAAACAGTATTGCCAAATAGATCGAATGACCACGGTGTAATGTTGGAAGTTTTTCTGTTTCAGTCCTTTGTACGAGATTGCATGCCGGTCTTTGCTTTTCGAAAGAGAATTCCGGATAAACCCTGAAACTAGGGTCTGAATCCTGTTATCGGGTGTCCGCCGTGCTTGGGTGACGTTTGGAGTTTAGCTCAAAGCTATACGCTGTGTTTTGTCAATTATAAACGATATCAAATAACCAAAGGGAAGTATACGACACTGAGCTTGCGGTGATCATCCTTTTTTGAGGATGAAAGTCGCTTGTTCATTTTAATTCAATGCTTGTTATTCTCTCAGGTGCCAGGAGAAAAGGTTCTGTACAACTCTCACTTACTCTATTACACATTTCGTATGCATTAAGAGCGATTACTTCCCTTTGGTTATTCTTTGATATCATAACATCGCTCTGCCTCATTCTGTTTGAGATTCTTAAAATTATAAACGATCCAAATACCTACCATTCTTGTGGTTTTTTCCAGCGTCGCGGACGACGCTGGTATCTGCGGTCGGGAAGACTTTCCACGAATTTGCCTGCAGGGCGCCGCCATGTTTTCTGTGCTCGACTGCGAGCAGACCACAGGCACATTACACCCAAAATTCTTGTAGGCATACACAGACGCAACATAGCATATACAGACAATAACACCCACAACACTTCAACTGCATATGAAAGGAATAAAAATAAATCCGCAAATCAGTCGCGCACAATACACCAGTTAGAAAAACAAGGAGTACCAAAGCGGCGTGCAGAAACTAAACTGACTCGGAGACTGAGAAGAAACATTTATCACACGATGTGGATAGCAAACATTAAAATAAAACAGATAAGTCAAGCAAAAAATAAACACAAATATCGAAAACACAATAAACAAAGGTAAAGAAAACAAAAAGAGATGCTTGCCGACAGTCAGTGTGTGTGTGCGTGGTTTGCCGTGTGCGTCAGCGGGGTGTGTGTGTGTGTGTGTGTGTGTGTGTGTGCGTGCGCGTGCATGCGTGCGTAGGCTACGTTCTTGCGTGTGTGCGTTCGAATGAGAAAGAAGAGAGAGAGAGAGGATTGAACAATGAGGTCACGTTCTCTGTCACATGAATACATATACACACACTGAAGGCTACTTCGGACACGAACACTTGCCAACAACTGTGGTTGGACATGCTTTTGAAATGTAATATTTTTTCGACATGATTTCTGGACATACGAATGCCGCTGTGTTGCCTACTGATGTTGCGAATGATGAAGGTTTTGAGTTGACTGACCTTGAGGAGGGATTGCATCAGGCGTTTATCGTCTCAAATTATATCCTTGCTACTTTTCAGGAGTCAACTATTGCCATTCATGGTAACTTGGATAGTCAATGTTTTTATTTGTTTGATTCCCATCAAAGAAACAGAAATGGTAACCATTCTTCAAATGGCTCTGCAGTTTTGATGTCATCAAGTTAATTCCTTTGCAGAATTGATTGATTTTCTCAAAAGCCATTATCAATGTGTTTATCAATTAACACCTGTTCATTTCTGTCCAACTGCAATGCAAACTCAATGTGGAGGAAACAAGGATTCATTACAAACAAGTCATCCCTGTACATCAACAGATTTATGTACCTCAATCAATACTGCTAGTATGAGTGACAGGAATCTAAAAGAAAAAACAACCAAACCCAAATGTACTACTACTTCTACGACTCGTTTGAATGTAAAACAGAAATGTAACACTATCTGTGACAATGACGGTTCTACGACTCGTTTGAAGGACAGTATAGATCGAACCTTAACCCACAACTACGACAATTTGTGTCAGACTTTTTTGAACAGGAAAATATGCCTCTGTTCAACAGTAACCAAAACATGGAAGATGTTTTTGAAACTTTACAGAAATGTAACACTAGCCTATCTGTGACAATGTTGCTTTTGAATTGAACCCACATTTGTTGAACAGGAGAGAATGTTCCTGTTCAACAGTGCCCAAAACACTGAATCTGACGTTTTTGAATCTTTTCTGTCATCTAACTGAATCTGACGTTTTTGAATCTTTTCTGTCATCTAACCCAATTGCTCATGACTTCATCGATCTTGAACATGCCTACTTTTCAAAGAAAGACAGACAAAAGCGAAATCTGCATGTTAGCCATCTGCCTGAAATGGTCAATGCACTTTTGTAAAATTGTCACAGCTGTTATGCACTTTTGTGAAATGGTCAGTGCTGTTGTGCACTTATGCAAAACTTGGTGCTGTGCTGTTAACATTTGAACAAAATGCATTTTGTTCAAATGTTTAGTGCAACTTGCTACTATATAATCGCTGTATGCGCTTTGTGGTAATAATGCACTGTTGTGAAAAGTTTGCGCTAAATGTTGGCACTATGCATCATTGTTGGAGCACCCTCCTGTAGATGCACCATGCTGAAAAATGTACTTATGAATCAAGCATTGACTGAAATAAACAATTTATATATCCAGCACAACATGCAATTCATTAACTTTTGACCCTAACCTTTAACACTTCCCAAAATAAATCTTTGGTGGACATTGCATCGACGCTGTTCATTTTGAATGAACATTTTTCTTGTTTATTCTCAATTCTGGAGCGTTGTCATTTTGTCTGTTTTTGGATCGTGGTCTTTTGGGTTGTCTTTCTGACTGTCTGTCTCCCCATGCAGTGATGAGTCGCTGAAGATAATTATTGTCGAGCGAATGGCGTGTCATGGAAGTGGATGTCTTGTTTTTCGTCGTGTGTCTCACTACTGGCTGTTGGACAAGTAGCTAGATGTCGCGGAGGTGGGAATAAGGTGTTGGACTGAAACAAGAAAAAGCGATGAAAAGGACAGGCTTAGTCAAAGATTATATAAATGTTCAGGAAACGATAATTGAAGAACTGAACGCTCTGAGCTCTCTCTCTCTCTCTCTCTCTCTCTCTCTCTCTCTCTCTCTCTCTCTCTCTCTCTCTCTCTCTTTTGTCTGTGTGTGTGTATGTGTGTGTGTGTGTGTATGTTTATGCAGCTCAGCTAAGTGAGACTGAGCGGTCTGGATGCAGCAGCTTGCAATCACAACAAACGTCAATTTCAACCAATTCAACACCGCGGCTGGCTCCCTACCGGTTGGTAAATATCTCGTGCATCTCAGCCCAGGATGCAGAACGGTGTGTACCAGTGTACTCTCACGACGAAACGAGCGCCAGTTCTTTGATGCTGAGATGATGGTGACAGTCTGCCCTTTGCTGGCGCCGTGTGGAGATGACAGGCGAGAGAGCACAGTAAACACAGCCCTTGCCTCACGGTCTGCACGTGCCGTGCAAAGCGTGATACAACACTTGCACGTGTCGCGCTGCTGCGCTGTGCACACCTCTGAAATGGGGTCAGTCGACGCAGGTGTTGTATGCGCCGAGCAAAAGAGTGTGTGGTTTGAGATTACTTTTTTGTGTTTAAACTCAGATATGAGGAAATTGTGTGACTTGTTTGGTATAAAATCGTGATTTGTCAGTCGTGTTGGCTTGTCATTTGACTGAATCCAACCCAGTTTATTCACATTAAAGGCACAGTAAGCCTCTCGTAAACCATCACATATATTAGTGTTAGGCTTTTACACACAGTACAAACACCCTTTCATTTAAACACTCACCGCTTGAGAACATCCTAGGTGCCCTCCGTAAAGAGCGAGCAATTTGCAAAGAATTTATTTTTGCGTGGTTTATCTTACCCCTGAGCCATCGTGAACCCGTGTGATCCAGTTTCCCTTTTTCACAATGTTGTCGTCAGTTTGTAATTCGCTGTGAGCTTATTTGCAATAGCACGTTATTATGTACCTCTGACTATGCACGAAACAAACGGCTGTGGTTCACAAGAACTCTAGCGATGGCTTTTGACTGTTCAGAGAAACTGGCGATAGGCATAAACCGTCGTCTGCTACGAGAACCACGACCTTGCGTGACCCTTCTTCCGGGCTTTTCTGTTTTCAAACTTTCAAAACTTCGAATTGTACTGATCTTGTCTTGATGAAAAAAGAATTCTTTTATGGTTTAAGAATGTTTGTGTAACAAGCTGTCAATTTATTATTTAGATTTTAAAAGTTAGGTCTAGCGCCAAAACGCACCACGGTCCGATTGTGTGAGGAGACAATCCGCAAACTTAATTCTTTGAAAATTGCTCGCTCTTTACGTAGGGCACCTAGGATGTTCCCGTTCGGTGAGCGTTCAAATGGAAGGGTGTTTGTTCTGTGTGTAAAAAAAAGCCTGACAGTATCTGTGATGGTTTACGGGAGGCTTACTGTGCCTTTCAAGTTCCGATATGTGTGTCCTTTGAATGGGCGGGTATCAACCTAAGGGGCAAATTACACCTGCGCAGAGTCAGCGGCACAGACGACGCACTGCAGATTATTGAGGTTATTCTTTTTTTCCCCAGCCCGCTACACGTTGCGTGAAAAGAAAACAGGCCAAGTACTCGTCATAATCCCTATCGCAACAGGTGTAATTTGCCCCTAACCAAATTTCGAACTTAGAGGGCGCAATGCTAGCTCCCTCCTCAAGCAAATTGACATCATCGCTGGGTTTGTATAAAAAAAAGTTCTTACTTTTGATACCACACCCAATGCCATTTTGATTGATATGTTGCTTTTTGGGTCCAGCGGACCAAATAGGCCAAATCAGGACCCCACAAGTTTAACATTACACAAATTTAAATTAAACCAATTTCAAAAAACAAAGTCAGGAAATGTATCACAGTAAAACTATGTATCACAGTAAAACTATTATCACAGGCGTGGCACCATGGTGCCTCTTCTCTTTTAAGCAGGTGAACATGTGTTATATAAGTGTGACCAGTGTGTAACCTAGCCAAAACACTTTCTTCTTTTATACTTGAACCCATCAAAACTACACAAGATACGCCCTGAACATTAAGGTGTCAGCCACTCATCCTCTGGTCACACATGACAAACTCGGAATTCACCATATTTTTTTGGGGAAAAAGGTGGAGAATTTTATGGGTTAGAAAAGGTAAGTGAAAGGGCTTTGGGGAGGCAGAAATAGAGAAGAGACAAGAAAAAGATCCTAATTAGGTTCACGGCATCGAGAGTGATGCGACCTTCTCTCAGAAGTTAGTAGAGAAGGCTCCCCCATCCACCACCCGGGGGACGCGCCTCTACGCCAATTAGGGGGCGCGAGGTCAATGCCATTTGAGCAAAAGTGATCAAGCTCATTAGCTCGTTACAAGGGTGCATTAATTAGAATGTTGGTAAAGGAACCATCACAGACTTTAGTGACTCGTATTCATTATGCTTTCATCTTTATGCTACGTATATTTCATTACTTACCCACGAACCTCACATGGGGCTAATTCAGAAGGCTGTCGAATTTTGAATGATAAATTTATAAATGGGAATTTTATATGCTTCTCCGGTTACGTTCGTCGCAACACTGCAAGATCGCTGCGGGGGTAAAACACCCGCCTCTATGCGGATAGATCCTCCGATATACAATCATGAGCTAACACAGGCCTATAAAGATCAAAGTCACGGGAACAAAACAGACGCCGCAGCGCGGATTGACCGCGCAGAATCAACACAGATCAAAGATTGCAGACGTCGGGACAAGGTGTTTGCTTTTCAAAACGCTCCGTAAAGCACGTGCATTACTTGTCAAGTGGCTTGTGTTCAGTTGTCCGCGTATTGTATGCACAGTGCGTTGCTGCTTCGAGGATCAGTCGGGTGTTTTTTCCCCCCAATGCCTGCATGTGTACATACGATGTTTGGAGTTTTTATCAAAGGGAATTGAGCAAACAGGATAAAAGAACATTACATTAGAAAGATAAAGTGCAGCAGCGGAGATCGGTAGGATGTGCAAACAGCGTGCATCTGAGTCGTACATGTTTTTCACGCTTGATAGACTTTCCCTGGGGATGAGATTGTCGTTAATGACAGCTGTTATTGAGCTTCGTTACTAACGTCATTTGCTTTGCGTCATACTCAATGTCAGTCTCTTTCCTATGAACGGCTTGTTAGGCAGAAATGATTATACAATGCAATGCAATGCAATGCAATGCAAGGCAATGCAATGCAACAATACAGCATACTAACACTTTATTAGCACAAAGAGAAATTTGAGAATGACTGCAGCAACGTTTAAATATATTCATCACACGTGTATACTTTAATACAGGAAGTAAAAGTGTTTTTTATTATTTCCACTTTTTTGGACAATACGAATAATTTTACGCACCGTTTTTACACAGAAAAAGATGCTTACTAAAATCTCTTGATAAGGTTACACCTGTTCCTGTGAACAAATAGCCAACATTAATGTGAACTCGAATAGTGCAGATAGACGAAAGAATAAAACTTGACCTAAATCAAATGCTTCTTATTGGCATGTATCGTTTTTGTTGAACGGAAGAACACTAGAGAGAGAGACAGCGACAGAGAGAGAGACAGACAGACAGGGTGAGACAGAGAGAGAGAAAGAAAGAAGTTTGGGAAGAATACATTATATCGGATTACCTCTCTTTCCGGTTACACATCCGTTCCTTCTGAAATCATAGCTTTATTCCATATAAAAACAAGACTAATCCGTGTGGAGTGTCAACACACTATCATGTGTTGAGTTCATGTGTACACAACCCCACCCCCATTGACCTTTGACATTGAATACCATCATATAACCTGCCGTTATAGCAAGAAGCAAACAAAATGAATATTCAAATTAACATAAAAACAAACAACAAACACATGTGTGTGTAGAATTTGCATAATACTATTATGTATTCACGTGCACGGTCTTTGACATCCCCCCGCGGGTAAGGGGGAAGAATTTACCCGATGTTCCCCAGCATGTCGTAAGAGGCGACTAACGGATTCTGTTTCTCCTTTTACCCTTGTTAAGTGTTTCTTGTATAGAATATAGTCAATGTTTGTAAAGATTTTAGTCAAGCAGTATGTAAGAAATGTTAAGTCCTTTGTACTGGAAACTTGCATTCTCCCAGTAAGGTAATATATTGTACTACGTTGCAAGCCCCTGGAGCAATTTTTGATTAGTGCTTTTGTGAACAAGAAACAATTAACAAGTGGCTCTATCCCATCTCCCCCCCTTTCCCCGTCGCGATATAACCTTCCTGGTTGAAAACGACGTTAAACACCAAATAAATAAAGAAAGAATATCATCATACAGTACACTATGACCTTGGAAAAAGGAAAACAAATTCAAAACGAAAAAAGTCACCGCTGACACAAAAGATATTGATCCAATCTGTGTATAGTGTTTGTAAAACTATCAGGATTTCAGTTCCCGTGGACACAAAACACACACGCATGACCTTTTCCGATAAATGCGTACCATCATAGAACTTGATATTAGACAAGAAGCGAAAACAATATTTATTGCAAAATAAAATAAAATAAAACACACAACAAAAAGTACAGATCTCTTGTAGAGTGTCGAGGACACGATCATGTGTAGAGTTCCTATTTACACTCACTCCCCCCCCCCCCCCCCCGCCCCGACACACACACACACACACATACACTCACTCACACCGACAACCATCGGCAATTCATGCCATCATAGAATCTGACATCAGGGGCAGGGGGGGGGGGGAGTCAAAGCATGCAGGAAGAGGGAAAAAAGGACCTCCACTGAAACAACCCAACATTTGCTTTCTCCGGTAGCGTCATGAATTTTGATCAAAACAAACAGTAAAGTGCAGACGGGTTGTGCATATTGAAAAGCTCCAACACAAACAGCAGAAGGGTTAAAACCACTGAAGCTCAGGGGGTAAAATCAGGTGACAAGGGACAGCATTCTCCCAACTCACACACTGGGCTCTTCACGCGCGAAGTCTCATAAAGCCGTCTCAAATGTCGTCGGCGCGTGCTACCGGTACGGGTAGCAGTGATTTTCGGCAACGATTGCCTCAAATGTGTACCCGAGTACATCTGATCCGGGTGGGATTACCCGGATTAACCTGAGGGGGAGACGCGACCCGGCTTGGCGGGGAGGAGGTGTACCCTAATTGATTACCTCAATACCCGTTCGCCGAAAACAAGTTCACGAAGTGGCTGCAACTAAGAATTCTCACGTACATATCATAGATTTATGCCATGATCTGTTTGTCTCAAAGCGATTCCTCATTATAGTGTAACCGAGTGCCGTAACACTACGATCACCTCGGGAGGCGAAGTGCAATCAAACAGGATTGAAAATGTTAGGGCTAATTTCTTAGCCCTATTAATACTGTTATGCAAACCCGAAGGTTTCCATGAACATACAGACAATCGGAAACCACCAGACCCCATCACAAACAGAGTTCCACAATCCAGAGGTGTTGACTTAAAGGCCAACAACTCGGGTGCAGAGTCTGGTGCGAAAGGAGCGGTAGCCTCCCCTGTCACAATAGCATTGAAGAAAAATACGTTGTTGACACTTCTTTGTGCCACTTTTTACACTTAGTCAATATTTGGATGGAGAAGGGAGCGTGTATCAGTGTGTCGTCAAGTTGTGTGTACGTGCGTACGTGTGTGTGTCTGTGTGTGTCCATGTATTGTATTGCATGGTATTGTATTGCATTGCATTGCATTGATTGATTGATTGATATCTGTTGCTTTTTGGGTCCAGCGGACCATATAGGCCAAATCAGGACCTCACAAGTTTAACATTACACAAATTTAAATTAAACCAATTTCAAAAAACAAAGTTAGGAAATGTATCACAGTAAAACTATGTATCACAGTAAAATTATTATTTCTTCTCTTTTTAAGCAGGTGAACATGTGTTATAGAAGTGTGACCAGTGTGTAACCTAGCCAAAACACTTTCTTCTTTTATACTTGAACCCATCAAAACTACACAAGATACGCCCTGAGCATTAAGGTGTCAGCCACTCATCCCCTGGTCACACATAACAAACTCGGAATTCACAATATTTTTTGGGGGGAAAAGGTGGAGAATTGTATGGGTTAGAAAAGGTAAGTGAAAGGGCTTTGGGGAGGCAGAAATAGAGAAGAGACAAGAAAAAGATCCTAATTAGGTTCACGGCATCGAGAGTGATGCGACTTTCTCTCAGAAGTTAGTAGAGAAGGTTCCCCCATCCACCACCCGGGGGACGCGCCTCTACGCCAATTAGGGGGCGCGAGGATTGCATTGCATTGCATTGTATTGTAAAAGAGTGAAAAACAAGAGGAGATCAAAACAAAACGAATCAAAAAGAAAAACCAAACTCAAGCCAAATGATCAAACTAACTGTGAATTAAAGAACCTATCACCCCCCGCGGGTTAGGGGGAAGAATTTACCCGATGCTCCCCAGCATGTCGTAAGAGGCGACTAACGGATTCTGTTTCTCCTTTTACCCTTGTTACGTGTTTCTTGTGTAGAATATAGTCAATTTTTGTTTAGTCAAGCAGTATGTAAGAAATGTTAAGTCCTTTGTACTGGAAACTTGCATTCTCCCAGTAAGGTCATATATTGTACTACGTTGCAAGCCCCTTGAGCAAATTTTTGATTAGTGCTTTTGTGAACAAGAAACAATTGACAAGTGGCTCTATCCCATCTCCACCCTTTCCCCGTCGCGATATAACCTTGAATGGTTGAAAACGACGTTAAACACCAAATAAATAAAGAAAGAAAAGAACCTGTCATTGCACAAACGAAGACGGCGTCATTAAACCCCATTAAGGACCAAACACTCACAGTCCTAACACATCCTCGAGGCCTCGCAAAAGACAAGCAATATACGTGTCCTGCGGTGATCTTTGATTTCGTCCGGTGTTTGCACAGCCAGCTGGTGTGGGACCCAGGTATTCATCACCATGCTTTGATTCCTCATCACCATGCACATCAAAGCCATCCTTATTTATGTGCCACGGCTAATTGCTCTTTCATCCCCGCCACATCTAAGGTCTGCAATCAAAGAGCGAGCCATCATAACAAGTGTCGGTCGAAACCCATAACCACACAGACTATACAATGGAACCCCCCTATTTAAAACTTCCTCCCTTTTAAGACTCTGTTTTCTTAGACTTTCTATGTATAACCTCTGTAGGGCGGGGATGTAGCTCAGTCGGTAGCGCGCTCGATTTGTATCCAGTTGGCCGCTGTCAGCGTGAGTTCGTCCCCACGTTCGGCGAGAGATTTATTTCTCAGAGTCAACTTTGTGTGCAGACTCTCCTCGGTGTCCGAACACCCCCGTGTGTACACGCAAGCACAAGACCGGGGGGCCCGGTAGCTCAGTTGGTAGAGCACTGGACTTGTGATCGGAAGGTCGCAGGTTCGACGGACACGGGTCAACTTTATGTGCAGACCCAGAGACGGAAGCCATGTCCCACCCCCGTGTCATCACAATGGCACGTAAAAGACCTTGGTCATTCTGCCATAAGTGCAGGTGGCTGAATACACCTAAACACGCAGACACCTGGGTAGCGCGACTCCGTTGCTGCAAGCTTTCCACTGGGAGGAAGCGACCCGAATTTCCCAGCGATGGGACAATAAAGTAATGAAAATGAAAAAAAAAATGAAGACCAAGTGCGCACGAAAAAGATCCTGTAATCCATGTCAGAGTTCGGTGGGTTATAGAAACACGAAAATACCCAGCATGCTTCCTCCGAAAACGGCGTATGGCTGCCTAAATGGCGGGGTAAAAAACGGTCATACACGTAAAATTCCACTCGTTCAAAAAACACGAGTGTACGTGGGAGTTTCAGCCCACGAACGCAGAAGAAGAAGAAGAAATAACCTCTGTAGATTTACCCCCATTTTAAGACTCCCTCCATTTTAAGACCTGATTTTGTCAGATTGTTGGAGGTCTTAAGAGGGGGGTTCCACTGTATATGTATAACTTTGTGCTCATAACCATAGTATCAGCCGCGTGTCAAGGGGCACTTAATGTCAACGGTTGTCAATCATACTTCGCTGGCTTATTAAACTAATTAAATTGTATCCGGTTCGTGTGGTAAATGGTAAACCCTACACGTTCGAATGCCCTTCGATTGTGGAGGGTATTTTGACAATTTGAGTTATAGTACGTATGTGCGTATTATAGATAAAAATAGCAAACCCAGCAGAAATACAATGCCTTTAGGTTGTGGGTTTTGAACATTTGGAAGTTTTATACATGTATGTTGAATAAAAGGAAAACACACCAGTAACCAGGTTAGGTACGTTTAAATCAATATTTTCGGCATGTAACTGCCTTCTTCAGGATGGTATGGAAAGGATGTTGATCAACTGCTTTCGTTGAGGAAATATGCATACATATGTACTTTTAACATTTATGGGAACGTTACGAAGAGTATGCAAAATGCTCGAAGACAATCATTCTGAGGCGCGCAGTGTTTCTGGTAAATAACAACACAGCACAAGTCACACGTTTTGTGCCCATAGTGAAATAACTTCCTGTTGTCAATCAATTAATGCGAAAAAAAGTTGTGTTGATATTTGTTTGAATGAGAATATTAGTAAAATGTTGTTTTTATAACGACCACCCAAGGGACCGACCAAAAGTCGTCGCTAAAGACAGGTGGTCGCAATTGAAAGGTGACATTATTATTATAACTATTTTAATTAGGGGATTCTTTCGTATAGTCTTTGTGGACAGATGGCCGGTCGTTATCGAGAGGTGATCGCTAGGGCAGGTTCGACTGCACTTCAACTAGTATGCACGCACGTGCGTGGAGGCTACGTGTCTGTCGTCATCATTGACGTATGGAAAGTGTACTAACCGTGGTTCTGGGGTGGGGGTGGTCAAATGACCGGTCCAGAAGCTGGCAAAACGGTCAAGTCATTTGAAGTCAATATGCGCACAGTTCGAGTTTGAGCAAAAATAACACACACGTAGACACACACGTTGGCACACGAAAACACACACGAACACGCATGCACACACGCGTGCGCGCATACACACACACACACACACACACACACACATACGCACGCACACGCACACACACAAAACACACATGCCCGCTCGCACGCATGCACATACACACACACACAAACACACACGCGGGCGCACGTGCACACACACACACACAAATACGCACGCTCGCGCATGCACACACGCACACATACACACAGACACACACACTTGAACACACACGCACACACACATACTAAATCTGACTTGGAGATATGCTTTTATCCTAAGTGGAAGCCTGTCAATATGTAAAATAGTGAGCCGAATATTTTTTCACGGGAAGGGCTTTGCCTTCTTCTTCTTCTTCTTCTTGGCGTTCGCAGAGGTTACACAATCAGTCCAGCACTGGTGATAAATGTTGTTGTTTTCTCCAGCTCCTGTCGACTGCCGTATAGTTTGGTCTGCAAGGGAGTTGGTGACGGCCACACTTCTTTTCGTTCCTCATCTAGGAAGGGACATCGCTGTAAGATGTGTTCCGCGGCTTTGCCTTTGAAAACGACACTGATTTGTGTTATGGCTCGGTCGAATGCCCTGCTCACCCGAACTTAATCTCTGTGCACGCAGCAGTATTCTTTTCGATATCATTTTATCTCAACAATTTGGTGCATTGACTCTATCTAAAGCAGTTTTTGAGGTCACTAGAATCATTTTGCCAAGTGAGGAGTTATCAAAAATCAAGTTCCCACGGCCTCTATCTTGCGTGACACCGTGATAACTGGCTAATCGAGTTTCGTTCTGGTTTTTTTTTTAATTTTTTTTAAGGTGATGGTAACAGGGATGATTAAACAAAAGAGCAGAGAAAACAGACACGCCTCCAAGAGAGAGAAATAGAGAGACAGAGACAGACGGACATAAAGACAGAGAGACAAACAGAAAGACAGACCGGCACTGCTAGACAGAGAGACAGACAGACAGAGACAGACAGACAGAAAGAAGGGGTGTAGAGACTGTCTCACATACAATTAATATGAACATGATATCGATTGCAAGTGCACGTTGTTGATCAAAAACAAACAGTATACTTTATTACTCGTAGCAAGATTCGATTGTGATCGGTGGACGCTCGGCCAATAACCGATGGAAGTCACGACTCTTACATTCTAAATTATAGAAAACGGGCTTCCCTATATTATGTTTGGCAACTTATTTGCTTTGTTTGTTTGTTTGTTTTCACACGAGAGTGGAGTGGACTCTTTGCTTGTGCTACGTTCTAATGCCAACTTTATGTCAAAGGAATGCATCTTTTTGTACGTTTATTTACTGGGGTTTTTGGTCCTGAAACAAGTGTTCCTTCCTTTCTTCATTTTCTTGTTCCGCACTTAGATCTCTGGTTTTAATTAACAATAGGACTAGTAAAGCGTTCACCATTTCCTAATGTGCTACAATGTACACCATTATTACTTTCAACATTGAGACATAATATTTGGACAATATCAAACAGCCCAACACCAAGTCTTGGTGCGTTCGTGTGTAAATCTCTTTCTAACGTGGAAAATGACCTGACTGACTGACTGACTGACTGACTGCTAAGTGCTCAGCTTGCAATCAGCTAAGGCTGGTGTACACGAAGCGAAAGTGGGTGCCAGCCAAATGTGAGAGAACAAACCGGTCTGACTCGTTGAAATCACAACAAATCTCAATTGTATATGCAATTCAACACCTTTGTTGGCTCCCACCCGGTTGGTAACTTTCTTGTGCATCTCGGTCTAGGATGAAGCTGTCAAGGCCAGAAGGCCGTGAGATAGAGGAAGGCGGAGAGACAAGTGGAGCAGATAACGTTAGATAATGAGACGTAACAGGGTGGACAAGCAAGGATGAGTCGATAACAAGTCAGGGTCAAGGGACTTGATGATAACCTGCACACTTCTTGGCGACACTGGATTTGTTTCTGGAGGATGGTCTTGGGAAGGGGGGGGGGAGAGATACTGGATAGAGGTGGAGACTGAGACAGATAAACCAATACATCGATCGAATCAGACAGATACAGACAGACACAGAAAGAGAGAGAAGACTGGGAGATGGAAAGCATGATATATATATATATATGGAGAGAGAGAGAGAGGGGGTGGGAGGGAGAGAGAGAGAAAGAGAGTGAGACAGTGACACAGACAGAGAAAGATAGAGACAGACAGATAACGACAGACAGAGACAGAAACAGACAAGGCCATAGAGAGGGAGGAGGGGGAGACAGACAGAGAGAGTGCTTGGCGGAGGGGGGGGGGGGGAGAGAAAAGATGTGTGGGGGGGGGGGGGGGCAAAGAGAGCAAAAGATATGTAGGGGGGGGGATACAGACAGCCAGACTTGACCCTCTTTCGGGGCAGAGTTGTAAATCGTTATTTCTGTTTAGATGATGTACAGTACGAGTGTTCTGTCGAAAAGATTTCGATTGGATTCGTATTATAAGCTTGTTGCTTGAGTTTGGATCCTCAATGTCAAATATTGTATATTTGTCATGATACTTGAACGAAGTTTTGTTTAAACCAAATGATTTCAACGGAACATTTCCATTGCCAAAGAAAGGGGGGTGAGGTATCGAAAGAACTATCGAAAGAACAATACAGCAACGGTCGACGGACAACTTCAAACTGAACGAATCCAGTTTTATCCTACATACGTGAGAGAGAAACTCGTTAGATAATAATCGTTCAAATCACACGTGTGTATATCATGTAAATGAGGTCATGTCAAGCAAGTCTGGCAGGGACCAGTTTTTCCACTGCTTATGATGCCAAAGTCACCGAGACAAACGTCATTATAGAAGAAAAAAAATTGCGCTCGCAAAATCCCCTCGATGAATTTTTAGAACTAATACGTCACGCCACACTTTTAGAGTGACGTTGCTATGCTTTGAGGTAATAGATTGCACGAGGCTTTAGAAGAGATCGAGGTTCCAAAACAAGCGTCTTCAATTTAGCTGCCTCGACTGGACGACTTTTTGAGTAAAATACACGTAAGTACAGTATGTCGGAAAAACAGAATACTACAGCTCGCTTTCGCGAGCTGTTCACTATTTGAAAAAGCAACTCGTGTAAATCTGGTACGACACAGCAAGCCATGTAGTATTCTCTATATCCACACGGCGCGACAAAGACACACAACAAGGCAAGATGCCAAACTGCATGAGTTCACCACTTACATGACACTCTTTTGTTTCTTTACAGTAACGCACATGTATGCAAGACTGCATTGATAAGAGATTTTCAAAATACATTCAGATCCCTTCTTGCCCAACCCATCCGACGATATTGTGCAGAAAAAGACGACATAACAAGGATCAGAATATTCTCAATCTATCTACATCTACATCATGTTCGTCTCCTGCAAATCTGATACAAATCCAAAGCCCTACGGCTACCTAGCTTACAACATAAACAACCCCCACCCACATCCCCCCACACACACACACAATCACTCCACACCCCCCCCCCCAAAAAAAAAAAAACTTTCAACCGTCAGTGTACCAGTTTTTCCTCCAACTGTATCAATCATGGGGCGAGGACGTCAGATCAAAGCGTGCGGGGTGGCAATCAGCGGCCATTTTGGGACAATTTACCGCATAACGGTATTTCCCTTTCCGATCTCCCTCCCTGCCCTGTCTGAGATTTAGAGGTAATTGTCCCGACCTCTATCTACTTGTCTGTCCCACGTTGTTGCGAAGGGGGAGAGGGTGGGTAGGGTGGAGAGACGCGGGAGTAGTAAGAATAGATGGAATCTATGGTCAAAAAATTAAATGAGTCTAACGGGGGGGGGGGGGGGGGGGGGGGGGGACATTGGTTCATGTCATTAACGCAATGGAATAAAAAAAATGCAAAGGCAGGGTGGAAGAAGGAGGGGGTGGGGGTGGGGGTGGGTGGGTTCTTCTTGTCCTTAAGGCTATGCATGCTCACAAACGGGGGAGGGGGGATGAAAGCAGGGTGGGGAGGGGGAGAAAAAAGTGCGTACAGGAACAGCCGATTTGCCCATAATGACACACGCAACGAAAGAAGAAAAGGACAAGTTCGTTTCAGTGCAGTCGATGCGAGTAATAATTTGACGCAGTTTGCCAAATTTCTGCGTTTATCTAGCTACCAGGAAACCGTTTATAGAAAATGATGAGGTCTTTTTGTGGCTGCCAGGAAGTGCCATTAAAAACAACAAAGCGTTGAAACTAAAATGTGATCATGCATACCATGGCGTGCTTACTGGAAGATACCCCTTACCAGGAAACGGTAAACGATTTAAATAATAATCTAACACAGTATTCTGAAATTGTCTGTGTTTATTTATTATCAGTAGGCCTGTTATGAAATAATACGATGTTCTCAAAACGAGACCGAACGTTAAAGGCACAGTAAGCCTCCCGTAAACCATCACAGAGCTCCCCGAGCGTCTACATACAGTACAAGCATACTTCCATTTGAACGCTCACCGAACGGGAACATCCTGGCTGCTTTCTGTCGAGCGTGAGAAATTTTCAAAGAATTTATTTTCGTGGACTTGCTCCTCTACAACAATGGCGCCTCGTTTTGGTGCTGGACGGCTGTTATGAATATTCAATACCGGAAATCACGGACAGTAAGCCTCCCGTAAACCATCACAGATACTGTCAGGCTTTTACACACAGTACAAACACCCTTCCATTTGAACGCTCACCAAACGGGAACATCCTAGGTGCCCTACGTAAAGAGCGAGCAATTTTTAAAGAATTAATTTTGCAGATTGTCTCGAACACTTTTTGGACCCATCCTGAACTCAGGTCAAAAATGAGTTACTTCCCTTCGGGTCTCATTCTATCGATGTAAACTGGCAATAGCCGTGGATCGATGATTATCAGAATGTTTTTGGACCGTGGAGACCTAACTTTTAAAATCTAAATAATAAATTGACAGCTTGTTACACAAACATTCTTTAATCATAAAAGAATTCTTTTTTCATCAAGACAAGATCAGTACAATTCGAAGTTGTGAAAGTTTGAAAAAAGAAAAGCCCGGAAGCAGGGTCGTAGCAGACGACGGTTTATGCATATCGCCGTTCCTCTCAACAGTCAAAAGCCATCGCTAGAGTTCTTGTGAACCACAGCCGTTTGTTTCGTGCATAAAAACGTGCTATTGTAGATAAGCTCACATCGAGTCGCATTCAAATGACTAACTGACGACTACATTGTGAAAAAGGGAAACTGGATCACACGGGTTCACGATGGCTCAGGGGTAAGATAAACCACGCAAAAATAAATTCTTTGAAAATTGTTCGCTCTTTACGGAGGGCACCTAGGATGTTCTCAATCGGTGAGTGTTAAATGACAGGGTGTTTGTACTGTGTGTAAAAGCCTGACCGTATCTGTGATGGTTTACGGGAGGCTTACTGTACCTTTAAAGTAAATTGTGATCATGGCTTTAAGGCCATGTGCGGCAGTTAAATTACCAAAATTGAACTTTGAGAATACATGGAATAACTTAGTTTTCTGGGTAGTTATTGAAGTGACTTATAAAAAGGAATGACAAACTTGTGAATACTAATGGATATAATAATAATATAATTATAATAATAAATGAGCATTTATATAACGCAACATCATAACTTTACAATTATTCTCTTTGCGCTTGACACATTTAAAATTAAATTAAAACACAGTTATACAAGCATTTACATCTACATTCATAGTCAACAACGCTTAATTAAAAGCATACACCATCAAACATACATTACACACAAAAACAAAAAAACAAAAAAACAAAACTGGCATTAACAGCGCCATATAGGATTTCTAGGAAACGGTTTTACAACAATATCATGCATCAGAAATTCATAATATTTGGCACAAGGATACACATGTATTATATCTACAGTCATATAGAACGATTTTTTGACAAAAGACAACAGTCGAATTTAAATTAATTGTTGTATTCTTCTTCTTGTCGTCGTTTGCTGTTAGATCGTCAGTCCGGACTGCAGGGCGAAACGTGCTGTCCTCTCCAAGTCCTCTTTGGGGCCGTATAGCTTCTTTTGTAGCGTTGTCTCCTCTGGCCAGATGGTGTCCCTCAGAGCACTGTGGTATGGACAAGCCTGCAGGATGTGCTCTGCTGTCTGATTCTTGCCACACGGACATAGGGGGGGAGGGAACTAGCTTCAGCTTTGTGGCCATGTGATGGTTTAGTCTGTTATGTCCAGTGCGGAGTCTGAGTAGGGCGACTTGTTCTTCACGTTGGAGCAGGTGGTAGTCATCTTTCTCCGCTTTGGTTTTCCTCTTGTTTTTGATGATTGTCTTTTTTTCCTTGTACTGCAGCTGGGACGTTCTTTGAGGCACATTCCTTGGAAAGTTTGTCTGCAGCCTCGTTTCCTGCTATGTCACAATGAGCTGGCACCCACTGAACCACGACCCTTCGGTTCTGAGCAACCTGTTGGAGGGCGTTGTTGAGCTCAGTTTCTTTGTTGGCAGACAGAGCTTGGAGTGCTGACATTGCGTCTGTCAGAAAGACGACCTGAGGACATTCATGGTCTGATCCGTCAACTATTGTGGCTGCTGTCTTCAAGGCCTGTACTTCTGCACTATAGTTGGTGCAGTGCAAACCTGTGGGAATGCTCACTGTTTGTGCCTCTCCCTCTGGGTACCGAACTAGAACGCCGGCTCCTCCATCTCTCACAGCATCAGTGGCTGACCCATCAGTGTAGGCGTGGATCCACGCTTCTTCAGGGTAGTGGTCTGCAATCATGGCCAAGGTAAGCGCCTTCTTACTGGTGTCACTCATGTCCCGTGATGTCACGCCTTTCACAGTTGTGTTGATCTCGAGGACCCTCTGGTTGGCTTCCCAAGGTGTTGGGCATGTTCCTGTGGCATCGAGCGGCAGAGTGCTTACTGTCGCTTGAGGCTTCTGCTTTGGTGCACAAAGCTTGAACGTTTCAGCCTGTTCTTGATAGGTTTTTCCATTCTGCTGTTCATTGGGTGCTTTGGTAGGCTTTTGTATTTCTCTGCTTGGATGAGTGTATTTGTGTCTCTGCGAGTGATCAACGGTTGGACTCCTGTCAGGGACTCCATGGTCTTGATTGGAGTTGACCTCATTGCTCCTGTCAGGATACGGAGTGCTTGATTCTGGACTTTGTCCAGGGCTTGCAGGTTGGATTTGCAAGCGCTTGACCAGGCTGGGGCTCCGTATTCAAGTTGGGGTCTCACCGTGCCTTCATACAGTGTCTTCAGGGTCTTTTCACTGGCACCCCAGTTTGTTCCAGCCAGCTTTCTCATGATTGCCAATTTGCGTCTGGCTTTGTTTTTGGCTTTCTGGATCTGTGGTTTCCAGGTCAGTCGTTTGTCGAATGTGACACCGAGGTACGTTGGTTCGTCATCATTCCTGAGTGGTGTGTCGCCAAGTTTGATGACTCCTGGCTTTTGTTTTGGGGACAAGGTGAAGAGTGTGGTCGTGGATTTCTCTAGATTGATCTTGACACACCAGTCGTCTGCCCAGGCTGCAAGTTTGTCAGCTGCCAGCTGCAGGCGGTATGTTGCTGTGCTTGAATGTTCTTCAGTCCACCACATTACCAGATCGTCAGCATATAAAGCAGCTTTGACTCCCTTTGGCAGTTCAGGCAGCAGATTGTTGATGAAGATCAAAAAGAGAGTTGGCGAGATCACTCCGCCTTGTGGGACACCGTGTCGTATCAAAACCCTCCTGCTCAATCGGCAGCTGACTGTGACCCTCGATCTGCGGTTGTGCAGGAAGGATCGTATCCAAGACAGCATCTTTCCACTGACTCCACATCTCTGTGTCTTCACCAGAAGGCCATCTGTCCACACTCTATCAAACGCCCTCTGTAGGTCTATCCAGGCTGCAAAGACCATCTTCTGATTCTGGAAGGCATCCTCAATCTCCTGAGTCAGGTAGGTGGCCTGGTATTCTGTGCTCTGGAACTGGCGGAAGCCTGCTTGCTCTGGTGCAAGGATGTCTTCTTTCTCCAGATACCACAAGAAGGCGTTGATTCACCATCCTTTCCATGGTCTTGACAACACAGCTCGTGAGGCTGATTGGACGATAGCTTGGGGCTTTCTTCTTGTCTTTTCCTTTCTTGTGTATTGGGATTATTGTAGCCTCTTTCCAAACTTGTGGGACTTGGCCTTCTTTCCAGCTGAGGTTGAAGATGTCGAGAAGCTTGCCAACAGCAGCACTTCCCAGATGGTTCAGCATTTCGTTGGATATCCCATCGGGCCCTGGCGACTTCTTGTTTTTCAGCTTGCGTAGTGCCTGGCGTAGTTCCTGATGAGTGAAGGGTGCTTCCATGGCTTCTGGGCTAGCTTTGTTGTTTCTCCTCTCTCTTTGTTCCTTTCTTGCCTCCCTCTGTTTCTCTGCTCCAACATTGAGGTGGCTTTCGCTTGCATAGCTGTTGGCAAAGTGATCGGCGGCTTGCTTTCCAGTAAGGATTTCGCCTCTGTCTTCGATGGTGATGTTGGCTCCTCTCACTTCCTCATCGCTCAGCTGTTTGGTAAGTTTCCATAACTTTTCTCCATCTTTCTCCAAGTTAAGTGAGGCTTGTCTTCTCTCTCCAGCTTCTACGGATAGCTTGCAGCTTTTCTTTCAGGAATCTGGCCTTGGCTTTTTGGAGGCAGTTGTGGTTATCTTGTGAGGTATCTCCTCCGCGTTCTTCCTGGCAGCCTCAAGATCATCTTGGAGTTCTTGTAGTATGTTGCTCCAGTATGGCTTGTATTCTCTACAGGCCGTCGCGATATAACCTTCGTGGTTGAAAACGACGTAAAACACCAAATAAAGAAAGAATTCTCTACAGGCTCCACGTGGGATGGTCTCTCTGGCTGCCTGTAGGACACAGGAGTTGAATTCCTTTGTGACAGTGTTGATGGCCCTGCCCTCTATCCGGACGCTCCGTGTGAGCTCACAGGTCCTGTGTCTGAAGAGCGCCCAGTTGGCCTTCTTGTAACTCCACCTCGCGTGGAGTGGCTGCATCCTCATACAATGCTTGTCGATTGTATGGTAGACTGGACGGTGGTCGCTTCCACCAAGTTGCTCTCCCACCTCTCTCTGCATACTTCCATGCAGATCATCCGTGCAGAAGGCAAGGTATGGGGTAGATGTGCTTTTCCAGCATCTAGAGTAGAAGGTGTGGGAATCATGTGGGTTGTTCACCAATTGTAGCTGATGATCGTCCTGTCAATTCTCGACCTCCTTCCCTCGTCTGTCCATGTGATCGTACCCCCAGCTCTGGGAGTGACTGTTGAAATCCCCGAGCACAAGGAAGTGGGAGTGGTCGGTCGGAATGGTGTCTGATCTTGAAGGCTTTGTTGCTCTGCAGGTGTGTCTCTTGTATGCAGCATACACTCACTTTCTTGTCAAACAGTGTGTGCTCTAATTCAGTCTTTTTATTGAAGACTCCTTCGGCGTTCCACTGCATGGCAATCAGCGGTTGCTGTCGTTTGATGTTTCGGCCAGTTGCTCTCCCCCGCTGTCCCCTGGCTCCACGAGACAGCTGGGAGGGACCACCAGTAGCTGAGGTTGGGCTCCTTTGAGGCATGGAGCCCGGCGCTGCACCTGCCTGGCGGGACTTCACAGTGCGAGTACCATCGCGTGCATTTCGGACTGTCGACATTTCATTTTGCGTTTTTGCGTGGATCTGTGGTTGGTTAAGGTGCGCCTGTTGGCCCAGATCCTCCGACTTCAGCCCTTAGGTTTCTTTCGGGGTTACCCCGCCGTTAGTTCCCGGCTCAAACACCTAACCCTGGGAACACATGGGGGATTTCTTACCGGGGGTCCCACCCCGGGGCTAGAGCTTTTAATGCGGCTCTTACCCGCATGGTGTAACAGTCATCGGACACGTAGGGCATTTATAGGGTAGTCAGTGCCATCTGCCAACCCACCCCGTCCTGGTAGAGACACCCGTGTGGCACAGGCCCCCAGACACCAGAGCACGTACTACAGGCCTGTCCAACCTTCGACACCCTGAGGCGCCAAACGTGGCCGAGTGAAGTGGAGCTCCGCGAAAAGCTGTAAGGGACAGCGGCATCACTGCGGCCGACTGCGGGATTCGCACTCAACACCGGACTGGACATCTAGACGCATGGCCGGGAAGGCAGAAGAAGAAGAAGAAGGTAGAGACACCGCTAGTTGGTCCGGGACTGCTTATTCGATATTCGCAGCTGGCCCCCATATCTGGGGGCCGTTCCCCTATCCGCCACCTGGGGACCCGCCGGGTTGAGGATAGTCGCCCCCCTACTGAATTGGAAGTAGTCTGTTCCCAGATTGTTGTATTCAATATGCGGTAAGAAATTCATTAATCCTTATTACAAAACACATTGAAACAAGAGCAAACTTCTTGAACACGATATCGGACTATTTGTTTGGAATGATACTCCCACACAAGAGTAGAACCAATGGTTTTTTCGACCAACTGTCGTTCGACGAAGTATCGTGCACCCGAAGATTCAAGGTATGTTCCGTCGTTATGCATTTCAAACGAATTTTACTTTGAATGTGAGGATTGCATTCAGTCCAGAAGTTGTCTTCGACTTTTTCACGAGAGTCTCTGCTACAACATGTACCATAATCTCGCCACGTCTCAATTTTAGGTTGATTGCGCTTGCCTCTCCATTCCCCAGTCTCCTAATGCCTGGCAAATCCGATATTCATGTTTAGCCCACACTAAAGGAGTCACATCAAGGCTGGGAAAGTCATCACGGGTATTTGCCTACCGTGAAAGGATCGCCTTTGAGCAGGGTACCCAACCCGGATGGTGAAAGTTATGGCCTCTGGACTGAGACTGGCATTGAAAGTTTTATAGCTGCTGCTGATTCTGACACTGAACATCAATGAAAAACCTGCCTCTGTCTCTGTCTGTCTCTCTCTCTCTGTCTGTCAGTCAGGGCCGGACTAGGCGAAGAGGAGGGGGGGGGGGGTTGCCAGTGGTGGCCCAGGGGGCAGGGGCGGATCAGTTCATTTTATGACTGGTTTTTTTTCAAAAGTATATTGTGAAGATATGGGTGTGAAGGCGCGAAGCGCCGAGCCGACGGCGCGAAGCGCCTAGCTTGCTAGGGGGGTCCGGGGGCATGCCCCCCCCGGAAAATTTTGAAAAAAAGGATGCAAAATGGTGCAATCTGGTGCATTCTGAGGATGATCATTACCAGTTTCAGGCAGCAGATTTTGTCACTGATTAATACCCGAAAAATTGAAACTCAATGTAAAATAAAGAAATGCATACCTCATTCAATATTTTTATTTTTTGGCTGGGGGGGGGTCCGGAAACCCTAGAACCCCCCCCCCCCCCCCCCCCCTCGTTGTGGGGGTCAGGGGGCGAAGCCCCTGAAGCTGACGGGTAGGTCATATTCTGAGATAGGAAAATGGTCGCTCCTTGCATGAAACGGCATAAAATAAGCAATAATAAAAAAAAATTAAATAAGTAAGGTACATGTTTAGGCTAGGGGGGGGGGGTTGCGCAACCCCCATAACCCCCCGGTAGTCCGGCCCTGTGTCTGTCTGTGTCTATCTCTCTCTCTTTCTCTCTCTCTCTCTATCTCTCTCCCTCTCTCTCTCTCTCTCTCTCTCTCTCTATCTCTCTCTCTCTCTCTCTCTCTCTCTCTCTCTCTCTCTCTCTCTCTCTCTCTCTCTCTCTCTCTCTCTCTCTCTCTCTCTCTCTCTCGCGAGTCGACTTTTCTTTTCCTTTGTATTTTATTGACATACATGTACATTTCAATGTTCTGTTATGCATTATGTATTCGTATAGGTAATGTTGTAGTTTGTAGTTTGTAATACTGTGTGATTGTGATTGATGATTGTCCTTTTATTGTCCCTATTTTTATGTCTTAGTTTAGCAGGGACAGATTGTAAGACTAGGCGTCAGCCTAAAATCTCCATCCTAGAGTAATAAAGTTCGTTCGTTCTCTCTCTCTCTCTCTCTCTCTCTCTCTCTCTCTCTCTGTCTCTCTCTCTCTCTCTCTCTCTCTCTCTCTCTCTCTCTCTCTCTCTCTCTCTCTCTCTCTCTCTCTTTCTCACGCCTTTTCATATACCCGTCTCTCCTCTCCACTAACCAACCCCCCCCCCCCCTTTCCCAGCCATCAGCCAAAAACCAGCACTAATTAGAAATAAAAGCTGTCTCTTCAGATATTCAGATCAGGCTAACCCTCTTCATCCCTCACTCTCTTAAGATCTGTATAGGAAGAAGTCAGACCCTCTGTCGCTCTTTTCTATAATCTATTCTTATTCTATATCCCTGTGGATATCCCCCTCCTCCCTCTCTCTCTCTCTCTCTCTCTCTCTCTCTCTCTCTGGCAGAAACTGAGAAAAAAATTCTTCGATTAAAAAAAAAGTAATAAAACCGAAAATTGTCTTCACAAGCCGTGAAAAGAGGTCTTCTTTCCTCTGGCAGATAAAGGGACATAAAACCAGTCGGTCCCGATTTTAGCGCAGTGATCGTTCTTTGATGTCATTCATCACAGCGTTTCTGTTCTTCTTGAAAGAATCGTAGCGCGCGCCATTTCTCTGGTGCCCGAGTTTGATGGACGAATGCTTTATGGTTTAATTCATCTTAATTACCCCCTATGACCCGTCGCAGACGACAAGAAAAAAGGGCTTAATAGGAGTTACTTCCCTTCCATCAAAATGGATTCCCCCATCAAACGAAAGGGGGCGCTGTTTGCAGCAGACGACCCGCAGGCGAAGGCAGTTGTCCGAGCGACCGTTGGAAAGTTTTGTGCAGGATTCTAGCTGACGTTGATGGTGATTGCCATGTTATGCCAACAACACTTGACTGGGACAGGACGGTCATGGTGGCTCTGGCTTTTGCTTTTCATTGCTAAAGCCCGGAACGCTATTTCTTCTTTCTTTCTTACGTTCTTCCTTCCTTTCTCAAGTTGCTTTCTTTCGTCCTTTATTTCGTCCTTCATTTCTTTCTTTCTCTCTCTCTCTGGTGGCACCCTCTCTCTCTCTCTCTCTCTCTTTCTTCCTTTCTTTCTTTCTTCCTTTTTTTCTTCCTTTCTTTTCCCAAACCATCCACCAACCCACCTCCCGCCCACACATAAACTACATACAAATATTTCTATTTTCTTTCTTTTTATCTGTCCTGTCTTTTCTTTATATCTTTTTCTTTTGTCTTCTGCTAGTGCAGGGTTTGGGCTCGTTTCCAAAGCACAGAATTGCGCAAAGCAAGATATTATGGCCATAGAATGACGATGATGATACGGTCGGAGTGATGGAAGAACTTCAAAGCGAAGAGCATCCAATGGGTGATTTCTTATATTGAATTTGCCACTAACGACGTCTCCGTCGGGTTCTCATACTGACTGAGAGAAATGGGGAAAACTACCGCACTCAAAAATCCTGGTTATGAATGCCTTGTCAAACTTGTTTCTTACAAATGATGAAGAATTGAGAAAACTTACTTAGCCTTGCTTTGATCTCCAAAGACTGTAATGAAGGAACTTGTTTTGTGAATAATATAAAAGGTATGTGCCCTGTGGCACCGTATAGAATGCTATATTCAAAAATGCCGTTTTGTGTGTGTGTGTGTGTGTGTGTGTCTGTGTGTCTGTGTGTGTGTGTCTGTGTGTCTGTGTGTCTGTGTGTCTGTGTGTCTGTGTGTGTTTTTGCATATAAAGGATTCATCTGACATTTGTATGCATTCAATGAATACATTTTAATGACACAAGTGAAAATATATAGCATGCTGTATATAAGTGTTGTGCAGAAATTTAAACTTAAAAGAAGAAAGATTAAAAGAAAAATTGATCGTACTGATTCAAATTTTGAAACAACAATATATATTCATACAGCAACAGATACTGCATGTAAGTGTCACATCTGTTTTTCAGATACCAGAAAGGCATCATACTTGTCCAAGCGTGCAGAAGTTGAGTTTCAACAATCAATTGAAATGCCAGCTCAGCCTATGGGGGGCTGTGTCCTTCAAACCTCAGGGAAGGGGCCAGAACTTGTGGTGGAAGCAACATATTTCTGGAACTCGGTGGACAGGGAGAAATCGAGACAACCAGCAGGATCGAGGGCATTGGTAAGCTTTGAATCCTCCGAAAGCGGCGTATGGCTGCCTAAATGGCGGGGTAAAAACGGTCATACACGTAAAAATCCACTCGTGCAAAAACACGAGTGTACGTGGGAGTTTCAGCCCACGAACGCAGAAGAAGAAGAAGGTAAGCTTTGAAACATCCGACAGAGGAACTGCGGGACTGAATGCACACTAACGTGAATAGGTTCGCGAAGTGATACAAAACTGACCCGTTAAGGCCACAGAAACACGACAGTTGTAAACGGTAGCAACGCGTGATTGCTTTGACTAGTATTGATTCCTTCACATTATTTTAGCTTTAATCTGTCTGTGGGAAAAGGTGGTCAAAATTTGGGTCCAGCTCAGTATTGGGGGTGTATCAATACTATTCACATTCTTCAAACACTTCAGGTGACATCCCGCAGCACACACACACACACACACACTTCTCAACACACCCACCCGCACACGCACACACACACACACGCGGAAAGGCAAAGGAGTTTATCATAGATTCAGAAAACTCCAAAAGAGACTGAGCTTGCGAGGCATTGCCCAGGGAACGGATGGCTTGCAGAGATAGACGGAGCAGCCAACTTCAACATGTGTCGCCGCTACAGGGGCCTTCATTTCCCGGCAAATTACACCCCTTGTGCCCCCTGCACGATGCCGTGGTGGGATGGCGAACTTCAAAGGGGCCGCCTGACGCAATTTAGCACCATGTGCAGCAATCGTCACGTTGTGTGCACCACCCCTCGTATGCTGCTGATGCTATCACCACGTCCGGAGTGGGGCCTGACAAAAAATCTGTGTGTTTGTGTGTGGGTGTTTTTTTTCGAGGGTGAGAAAGAGTGTGGGTTGGAGTGGGGTATAGAGAGGGAGTGGGTGTGTGTTTGTAGATGTTACGACATGAATGCACTAGGTGATCAATTTGTGTGTGTGTATGATTGTCGAGAATATGCTAATCGATTAAAGTATATTCCACAAATATATTGCATGTCATGTTTTCTCTGTATAATTTTATATCTGGAGATGTTGGTGTGTGTGTCCTTTGGCATGCTGGTCTAGCTTTCTGACCGTGTGTGTGTGTTTATGTTAATGCACCGCACAGTGTGTTTGCCTTTATGTGTGTGTGTTCTCCCGCGAAACCTGGAGCTGAGTGGTGAAAACAAAGTTCTTATGCAAGGGGAATAACTTCGCTCTCTGTACAAGCACCCTAAACTGTCTAAACATCGAGTTGCCTCCCTTGGTCCGTGGAGCCATTTGCAGCAGCAGCAGCTGCTCGAGTGGTACAAAGCAGAATAAAAGCTACGCATTATAAGTGACCTGGGCGGGGATGTAGCTCAGTCGGTAGCGCGCTGGATTTGTATCCAGTTGGCCGCTGTCAGCGTGAGTTCGTCCCCACGTTCGGCGAGAGATTTATTTCTCACAGTCAACTTTGTGTGCAGACTCTCCTCGGTGTCCGAACACCCCCGTGTGTACACGCAAGCACAAGACCAAGTGCGCACGAAAAAGATCCTGTAATGATCCATGTCACAGAGATGAGATTCCCTAAAAGTGTTTTGGGAGGAAATTATTTGGCGGGGGTCCGTAGGACGGTGAAGGCCCCCAGTGGGGTCCAGGGGCAACCGTCAGGGGGCAAAGCCCCCTGAAGCTGAAGATTTTTTTTACACTTTGACTTGGAAATGAGTTCGAGCAGTAGAAGCATACAACATTTTGTCAGTCATTATGTGCAAAATTTAAGTAACTTTAGCTCAGGAATTTTCACAAATTTTAGAAACGGCACAATTTACTTGCACAATGACCAATGGTGCTCGTAAGGTATTGATAAAAGAACTGGACCTAAATAAATTGCTTGAGTGCCATATGCTGAACTGAGAAGTACTAATAGTTTAGAGGGAAGTAAACTGCGGCCACAATTGCAGCTCTGAAGACGAAAGCCAGTACACTATAATTAATTCATGCACATCTCTCCTTTCCCGGAACAGTCAACTTTTTAATAGAATCTCCAAGTCGGAGCGACAGTTTTCTCCCGCGTAGTTCAGACGTGACGATTTCTTCCTGCCATTTCGGAACCCACTTATTCTTCACACCCTGGTCGATCTCCGACGCCAAAACATGTTCGCTTTCCGTCAATGTTCTCACCGACGCCATCTTTGTTAAGCAGGCTAAAGCCGACAGCTGAATCAGCCCGTTTATGAATTTTCGGAATGAAGACACTCGGTGAAAGGGAAACTTAGTCCCAAATGGAAAGTTCATATTCGGGTCGAAGGTCCACTTCCTTCGAAACGGAGGTTATGTTGTCATTATTTTATCGGAGATTTGATCTGGAAAATCGACTTTAGGGTTGTAGGTAGGACTTTACAGATCGAATCCAATGGAACCACAACTACTCTACCCCCCCCCCCCCCCCCCATTTTTTCTCAACGGATTTAGACGATTCAGAAAAATGGTCCTGGGAACGAACTTTTGGGCGGAATTCCGCCAATTGGCGGAAGAATCTCATCCCTGATGTCAGAGTTCGGTGGGTTATAGAAACACGAAAATACCCAGCATGCTTCCTCCGAAAACGGCGTATGGCGGGGTAAAAAACGATCATACACGTAAAATTCCACTCGTGCAAAAAACACGTGTACATGGGAGTTTCAGCCCACGAACGCAGAAGAAGAAGATAAGTGACCTGACGGAAGCATACTCACACACTCAAACACAATTCTTCACACAAAAAACAAAATCAGCCAAGGGTTTATCACAAACTGTATTCTCTTTGCATCAGCTGTAGGTCGCTCTTCAAAACGATAACAACAAAACGTTCTCAATAACATACAACACAACATTCAGATCAGCTTGAAGCTCTAAGCTACGTCCCGAATTTTACAACAATTACACAAAACAGAATTGAAGTCATTGTGAATTTGACAACAAATTGTACAAAACTGGACAGTTGTAACAATTGTACAAAACTGGACAGTTGTAACACTGTTGGCATCTCTACTATTACCATGCACATTTGTTTTCCCAGTACTCGAACACTGCCTTCAACCCTGATATTTCAAAGTGTAAAAAAACAAAGAGTGGGCACATACCCATGCATTTGAATCAATATCAATTCATAATCACAGTCATGGTTGAATTAGCCCTTAGCTGCAATATGGTCCCTACTTGCCACCATCTTTGTTCCTATACTTGGTTTATGATGGCATTTTGATTTTATAGTACTTATAAAGGCATGGCCCTTCCGGTCGTCAAACCAGTTTAGCCCACCATGTCAGATGTGGCCAGGCTTTACATGGTAGGAGACCATCCCTCCACTTGGACACATACCAAAAATGAACAGCTTTGATGTTTTCTGTGCAGAGTGACAAATCTTTAGAAGAATTTCCTAGATTTCCAATAGTGGTTTTTAAGAAATAAATTGATCAAATAAATCCCACTTTGCACAAAAAACAAGCAGGCTGTTGAGTTTTGGTATGTGACCAAGTGGAGGGATGGTCTTATCCCACGTGAAATGCCTTACTCTTTCTTTATTTGGTGTTTAACGTCGTTTTCAACCGTTCAAGGTTATATCGCGACGGAGGGAAGGGGGGTGATGGGATAGAGCCACTTGTCAATTGTTTCTTGTTCACAAAAGCACTAATCAAAAATTTGCTCCAGGGGCTTGCAACGTAGTACAATATATTACCTTACTGGGAGAATGCAAGTTTCCAGTACAAAGGACTTAACATTTCTTACATACTGCTTGACTAAAATCTTTACAAACATTGACTATATTCTATACAAGAAACACTTAACAAGAGTAAAAGGAGAAACCGAATCCGTTAGTCGCCTCTTACGACATGCTGGGGCGCATCGGGTAAATTCTTTCTCGTCCCAACCAATATGGGACTCCCCCTAACCCGCGGGGGGCCGTAAAATGCCTGACTAGATCCGACATGGTGAGCCAAATCATTAACTCGAGCAGGACTGTACCTTCAAACCTCTAGCATGTCTACAGTATACAGGGAAATAATATACTTATTCAATTTTGAGCATGGAGCCCAGGGCAAGAAATCAAAGCTTCGTTGTTCCAAAATGTTTATAAATACAATGCAAAATTAAAATTGCATCCACATAAGTACGTCAGGCCTGCTATAAAAAAGAATCTGAAGCATTTCTTCAAAAGAATTTCAAATGCGACCAATGACATTCAAAGAAAAAGTTTTATATTTAAATGACAAGTAAGATTCAAAAGGTAAAGTCAAACCTGCCCTCTTCAAACAACCACCTGCCCATTACTACCACCTAAAAGAAACCTAGACAAGGCTCTTCCCTACACAATTCACCTTTTCATAATCATTAACGGCACAGTGCGCCTCCCGTAAACCATCACACTGTCTGATACTGTCAGGCTTTTACACACAGTACAAACACCCTTCCATTTGAACGCTCACCAAACGGGAACATCCTAGGTGCCCTACGTAAAGAGCGAGCAATTTTCAAAGAATTAATTTTGCGGATTGTGTCAGAGACAGTCGGACCGTGGTGCGTTTTGGCGCTAGACCTAACTTTTAAAATCTAAATAATAAATTGACAGCTTGTTACACAAACATTCTTAAATCATAAAAGAATTCTTTTTTCATCAAGACAAGTTCAGTACAATTCGAAGTTTTGAAAGTTTGAAAAAAGAAACGCCCGGAAGCAGGGTCATGCAAGGTCGTGGTTCTCGTAGCAGACGACGGTTTATGTCTATCGACAAATCCTCTGAACAGTCAAAAGCCATCGCGAGAGTTCTTGTGAACCACAGCCGTTTGTTTTGTGCTCTGTACTTAATAACGTGCTATTGCAGATAACATCACAGCGAGTCGCATTCAAATTACTAACTGACGACTGCATTGTGAAAAAGGGAAACTGGATCACACGGGTTCACGATGGTTCAGGGGTAAGATAAACCACGCAAAAAGAAATTCTTTGAAAATTGCTCGCTCTTTACGGAGGGCACCTAGGGTGTTCTCAAGCGGTGAGTGTTTAAATGAAAGGGTGTTTGTACTGTGTGTAAATGCCTGACAGTGTCTGTGATGGTTTACGGGAGGCTTACTGCGCCTTTAATGACCTCCTGTCTGTAAAGACCACTTTTGGTTGATTTCTTCGGTGGTTTTGTTTGTTTGTTTGTTTATTTGTTTGTTTGTTTGCTTAACGCCCAGCCGACCACGAAGGGCCATATCAGGGCGGTGCTGCTTTGACATTTAACGTGCACCACACACAAGACGGAAGCCGCAGCACAGGCTTCATGTCTCACCCAGTCACATTATTCTGACACCGGACCAACCAGTCCTAGCACTAACCCCATAATGCCAGATGCCAGGCGGAGCAGCCACTAGATTGCCAATTTTAAAGTCTTAGGTATGACCCGGCCGGGGTTCGAACCCACGACCTCCCGCTCACTGGGCGGACGCCTTACCACTAGGCCACTTCGGTGGTTGTTATGGGCAGGTTCCACTGTATTTCCATCATACTGATATGTACATATACTTCACAATGTTAGAAAACCTGATAGTCATAGTTAAACTGCACTGCTTTTCATCGTTAATGTGCTTTACTCTTTAAAAACATAGGTTTCCGTTCCTTTTTTTCTCACAAGCTCATTTGCTAGCAGAAAATCTCACAGAAGAAACATCACGCAAATTTCTTACAGTTTGAGGAAATGAAATAACCAGTAGTAGCATATAAATGCCAATAAGTTTCAAACTTCAGGTCCAAGATGATCTCACACTCACAGCAAAATTGGTTGGACCTTGTGACTGAAAAACCAGCACACAAACTAATACATTCTTAGAGTTGCTAAAAAGTATGAACAGCTAGCCACATAAGAGTGCAGACTACAACAACGCATTTTACACTTACCAGACAGGTAATTATTACCAGAATAATAATTAATATGTCTGATTCTGGGAATGACAAGAAACACACCTTAACCTTACACAACACAGAAATATTCTAGGCGCTCACAGAGCTCATCCGAGTTCCTCAAGTCTGCTTTGCTTTTGTTTGCTTATTTTCTATCTCTTCAAAATGCAACACCAAAATCGAAAACAAAACAAAATGTTTAGGGGTTTTTTTCTTAAATATCGTAAGTGTAAAACATTACACAAAATAAATGTCAGCAAAAAGAAACAGCATGAAAACACAGAAAGTCACACAATCACCAAACCAATATATGCACTTGAACTGCTTGCAAGTCCTCAAACCAAACAAAAATGTCAAAGCAGTTGAACCTTCATTTTGAGACCACAAAATGGGGGTCATTTGATAGAGCTGATTAACAACAAACCTGGAAAACAAGGCGGGACTTTAAACGGGGGTCTTATAAAAGGGGATTGGTTTTAAAACAGGGTTCTTGGGGGCCCGGGTAGCTCAGGTGGTAGAGCACTGGACTTGTGATCGAGAGGTCGCTGGTTCGAATCCGGGCCGGGACGGACACGGGTCAACTTTGTGCAGACCCAGAGACGGTATCCATCTCCCACCCCCGTGTCACCACAATGGCACGTTAAAGATCTTGGTCACTCTACCATAAGTGCAGATGGCTGATACCACCTAAACACGCAAACATCAAAAAGCCGTGAGGGCGTAAAACTCGAATCGTATAAACCAATTCATGTCCAATATAGGCAATTAAGACCTGACGGACAATAAGCCCCTTAAAATTTACTAACAGGGTTCTTACAAGGGGGGCTCCACTGTACGTGCCTGCAGCAAACTCATCAACTCTTCCACGGCTTACAATAAGATGCATGATGATCATGCGGATACAGTGGAACCCCCCTCTTAAGACCTCCAAAAATCTGACAAAAATTGGGTCTTAAAAAGGATGGAGTCTTAAAATAGGGGTAATTTTATAGAGGTTATGAACAGAAAGTCTGGGAAAACAAGGTCTTAAAAAGGAGGGAGTCTTAAAAGGGGGGTTCCACTGTATCTTAGAATTGCTGATTGTGCACACACACAGAGCTCCGACAAAGATGACATGCTGTGCACAGCATCACAACATTGCACTGTTTCTCTACAGCAAACTGAGGTGACGGATAATTACACATGTATTTGATATGAATAACATGGACGGATGCAAGGTATCGCCCCCAAGTCTTCCCCAATTTGTATAATTTCAACTGGACGGATGCAACTTAACCAATAAACGTCCTGAAGATGTGCTTAGCAAACGAACTCGTACTCACACACAAAACTTACTGAAAAATATTATCAGGAAATCAATATTGTTATATTTCTCTTTTTTTATGTGTAGTTGTTTCTTTGACCAAAATCAACGAGGGATAACAAACTTTAAAATATGAACAGAGAAGAAACATCAACTGTACATTAATAAGAGTAGATGTTGTTCTTTTCATCGTCCACAAATTTGTAATTTTGAGACCACTCATTACATAACAATATTGTTCAAACCACACGTGTGTATATCATGTAAATGAGGTCATGACAAGGAAGTCTGACAGGGACCTGTTTTTCCACTGCTTGTTGATGCCAAAGTCACCGAGACTAATGTCATTATGAAAAAACATTTTGCCCTTGCTAATTCCCCTCGATGAATTTTTAGAACTAACATGTCACGCTACACTTTCCATGTTTCTTTGTTTTGACGTAAGAGATTGCACGAGGCTATGGAAGAGATCAGGTTCTAAAAGAAGCGTCTTCTCGACTGCGGGATGTTTTGAGTAAAATACACGTAAGTACAGTATGTAGGATAAACAGAATACTACATGGCTTGCTGCTTCGTATTAGATTTACACTCATTGCTTTTTCAAATAGTGAACAGCTCGCTTTCGCTCGCAGTTCAATATTTAAAAAAACAACTCGTGTAAATCTGGTACGACACAGCAAGCCATGTAGTATTCTCTATTTTCAACTTTCATAAAGCCCCAGACAACAAAAATCTATTGTTCAAAACTTACACCGACTCCCCACCCAGTATAAACAAAAATAAAAAGTGGTCAAAAGTCGTTTTCATCGATAGGTCTGCCATGGTTGTCAAAACGGCGTTGAGAGGGATTGGAGTGATATCCCCTGCTGACACGACTGGAAGCGATGCTACTGGAGTCGTCGTTGGCCGTGGGATTGGCCGTGTAGGAGTACGAGAAACTCCTGCCTTGAGATGGAACCCATGCTGAGGTCACATCTGCATAATGCAAATAACACAAAGTCAGTGTGGAAAGCCTAATGTAACAAATGGGGACAAAGTCTGCCGTTGGTCTGTGTGATTCAATCTGTTGCATGTGTGTGTGTGTGTGTGTGTGTGTGTGTGTGTGTGTGTGTGTGTGTGTGTGTGTGTGTGTGTGTATCAGAGTGAGTAAGTTAGTGTGTGTCTTTATATGCATGCGTGTGTATGTGTGCACTAACAACACCAAACATTCCCAGGCATTCTATAACTTCCATGTTCATGCCAAACTTTTTCGTAAACAGGATGAACTTTGTGTTAACTGGTACAGTCAGTAAGAATACTGTTAACGACACGTAGACAGAAGTACATGTACTTCAATCCATTAACACTTGCTTTATATCACACACTTGGTATACTGTAAGGAATAGCACCTCAAATGGCAGATAATATATCATTATATAGCTATTCTGATGGACACGTGGGGGAATTCGGGGGCTGTGATTGGATGGTTTCTTCCGATCATCAAAGCATAATGCTACGGAAGTTGGCCATTTTTGCCAATATCCAAAAGCATATTGGCAATAACAAAGATGCATGGTTCCGGTTTACCCATCTGTACCACACGATGTTTTAATCGACAACAGCATACACTGACAACTTGAAATTCTTCTCGGGAATGTATTTCAGCTTTACAAATGTCGATAGCATACCCTTTTCTGCTAACTTCCCAATGAAACAGGACTAAATCAATTATTTTCTGTCCCTAAACACCACAAAATGCCCAAAGTCGAAAGATGTAGTACAAACAGGGGAGTAAAACGGAACAGCCGTTATTGTGTGCCTGTGTCAGTTGCCGACTGACACAAACTTTCGCATTCGGCTTTTCTTATCTCGTAACTCCACACTAAATACCCCACTTCCCCTCTGAAGTATTGATGTACAACCCATGGCACTAACATTCATGTAGTTGTTTATAACTGAGGTTGAAAAATTCGCTTCATGACGAGACAAGTATAAATGCCATTCAACCAAACTGAAAACTTCGCTGCCGTCTGCTCGCGATTAGCTGTTCTCTTCTCCTCCCCTTGTTGCATCCTAGTTCTTCAGTTGTTTCTAGTTTTCCGTTTATGTTGTGTTTTGGTCTTCTTCATAAGTAGTCTTGTTCAAAATTAAAAAAACTCAAACTTCTTTTTGTTGTATTCGAACGAATGTTTAACAGCTGTGTTGTCAAATCGAGTTTTTTTCCAAAGTCAGTGTGGCACCTGCGCAAACCTAATGCGCATAAGAAACGGCATCGGCTATCAAAACCTGAGATCAACGCATCGACGCAAAAACTGTCATTTTGTAAGTTTGGAACAAAAAATCAAGGTCAGAACAGCTATATAATCGCTATTGTGTTTTCAGCGTAGCAACGGGGTCCGATATTTAGACTCGAACAAGTATAATGCGACTCGTCGGCATTATACTTGTCTCGTCTAAATATCAGACCCTATTGCTACGCTGAAAACACAATAGCTGTTAATGTTGGACAGAAAGATGGTGAATAACACGTACAGCCCAAATACCAAGTCAATCATGCAGTATATATTGCATAAGGGTAAGAAGTAATACACATGGAACATGTTCAAAGTTGAAGAACACAGAAGATAATCTGAACAAACCTGTCTTTTCTGGAGGCTTTGCATTTTTACCAGCATCTGTAACAAAAGCATCACGCTCAGTTCACTCAACACAAATCAAACGGGAACACTGAGCAACCAACAAGGGTAAAAGAAATGAACATTCAAAGGTAGTGCAACAAAAAATGAGTCGCATGTCACCTCGCGCGGTTCTGCGCTAGGCTTAATATAAGTCCGGGGAGTGTCTGGTAACAGTGTGAGGGTCACCTTAGTTATACACGCTTATAACTCAAACAGTTTTTGCTCTTTTCTAAAATGGGTTTCACCACTGGATAGAGCATAAAAAAAACTCTTCAGGAAAATGTAAAAATATGAACATCATGCAAAGGTGACATGCGACTCATTCCGTGGTGGAGGGTCACATATGTGGGAGAAAAGACGGGAAAGGGGGGATTACTGTTAGAACAGGACCGTAGAGTGATGCCTTTAAAGAAAAGCAAATGGAAAGTTACAAATTAGGGAGAAGAGAAAGAGCGGGTTTAGGGAGCATATTAAACAAAAATGTTCAACAAAACCTTGAGTATTCAACAGTCAAGGAAGGAAAACAATTAACTTTAAACTAAGAAAGAAGGTCTGAGCGATTAAGCATCTAACTAAGCAGAACACCACAAGCTAAGCACTCAAACTGACCTTTTATTCCTCCGTGCCTGGAATAGAACCCCTGGCCTGCATTATGCGTGAGGCGTTCAGCAGCCCGTGGCGCCAGTCCCCCCAGACTGACGTTCTTCTGGATGCTCCACACGTCATTCAGGTCCACAGGCACGCCTGCTGTTAACAGGAGAACAACAGTGTGTCAGTTAACAGGAGAACATCAGTATGTCAGTTAACAGGGATCTTTTGGACGCTCCACACATCATTGAGGTCCACAGGCACGCCTGCTGTTAACAGAACAACAGTATGTCAGTTAACTGGGTTCTTCTGGACGCTCCACACATCATTGAGGTCCACAGGCACACCTGCTGTTAACAGAACAACAGTATGTCAGTTAACAGGGTTCTTCTGGACGCTCCACACATCATTGAGGTCCACAGGCACACCTGCTGTTAACAGAACAACAGTATGTCAGTTAACAGGGTTCTTCTGGACGCTCCACACATCATTGAGGTCCACAGGCACACCTGCTGTTAACAGAACAACAGTATGTCAGTTAACAGGGTTCTTCTGGACGCTCCACACATCATTGAGGTCCACAGGCACGCCTGCTGTTAACAGAACAACAGTGTGTCAGTTAACAGGGTTCTTCTGGATGCTCCACACATCATTGAGGTCCACAGGCACACCTGCTGTTAACAGAACAACAGTATGTCAGTTAACTGGGTTCTTCTGGAAGCTCCACACATCATTGAGGTCCACAGACACACCTGCTGTTAACAGAACAACAGTATGTCAGTTAACAGGGTTCTTCTGGACGCTCCACACATCATTGAGGTCCACAGGCACACCTGCTGTTAACAGAACAACAGTATGTCAGTTAACAGGGTTCTTCTGGACGCTCCACACATCATTGAGGTCCACAGGCACGCCTGCTGTTAACAGAACAACAGTGTGTCAGTTAACAGGGTTCTTCTGGACGCTCCACACATCATTGAGGTCCACAGGCACGCCTGCTGTTAACAGAACAACAGTGTGTCGGTTAACAGGGTTCTTCTGGACGCTCCACACATCATTGACTGATTGAGGTCCACAGGCACGCCTGCTGTTAACAGAACAACAGTGTGTCAGTTAACAGGGTTCTCCACAGACGCTCTCCCTAGAGGGTCCCGTGATCCCCAACTTTAATGTATAGGTTTAAACTCTGAAGACCAGAACAGGAATGGCCAAATTGTCCCCCCAGGGGCAAGTAAAAAATCCGCCAAGCTAGCAGAAACCGCCTTGCAACTCGCCCGGCTGGCCAATGAAAATTCACGTAAAATGCAAAACTTTTGGTTGTAATATCACGTTTAAAACCATATAAACACTGCAGATCAACTGTGGTAATAGTATCATGGCCGGCGACATTTCTGCCGGGCTAGAGACTTTCTTGAAGTTACTCGCCCGGCTGGCGAGTTAAAATAAAAATGCTGAGATTTGGCCATCCCTGCAGAAGGTTCCTATTGTTGCTTTAGGAAGGCGCATTCCTCGCTGACACAGGATCCCTGGAGCACTCATGTCAATGTACTGACGACTTTCGGAAGTTCTCTGAGCCCTTAACAAAAACATTATGGTCATATCCTTTCGGAGTGTCCAAATTCAAGGCAAGTCTCCTTGAACCTCTCTTCCAAATTGAAATCTCTGACACAGCAAAATAAAGTGCAAAAAGACATCACATTAGGAAAATATCATGCAGGTGTAATAGTAACTAGGTTCAAAATGCTTACAGAGAAAACAACAAAGTGTTTTGAGGTGAAGTCTGTCTTGGCGACTTCATCATCATGACTTATAAAGTCACCGCCAGGTTTTAATCTGTCGGTGTTATACTTGGAATTTGACCCATTGACCACATTTACATAATACACATGTGTGAAGATATGGTTTACCCTAGTTATCACATGGGTGGTCTAGCTATCTCACGTCATGTAGAATAAACTACATTATGCTATATATATATATTATATATATATGCTTACCGCTTCTGACGTGAGCTTTGGGGGTAAACGTCCACTGTTCCTCCTCCTCCTCCCCCTGCTGCTTGGGTCCCTTGTAAAGGAACTTCTTGGCTCCTCCTGCACACATAGACCCTCTATCATCATCATCTTTCTTTCTTTATTTGGTGTTTAACGTCGTTTTCAACCACGAAGGTTATATCGCGACGAGGGAAAGGGGGGAGATGGGATAGGGGAATTAAAGGGGGGAGATGGGATAGAGCCACTTGTTAAGTGTTTCTTGTTCACAAAAGCACTAATCAAAAAATTGCTCCAGGGGCCTGCAACGTAGCACAATACATGACCCCACTGGGAGAATGCAAGCTTCCAGCACAAAGGACCAAACACCTCCCACACACTGCTTGACCAAAATTCTTACAAACACCGACCACACTCTATACAAGAACCACTTAACAAGGGTAAAAGGAGAAACAGAATCCGTTAGTCACCTCTTACGACATGCGGGGTGCAGAGAAATAAGGATGTGGAAAAGAAGACTTTTGGTAAGTGAAATAAAGGTGATGGATCCAGTCAGGTAGAAATAAGACAACAAGAAAAGAATTGAAAAACTGCAGGGAATAGTAGGGAGAGTTTTCTTGGAAGGAAATATAGGTGAAAGGACTGGTAAGGCAGAAATAAGACAAAAGAAGAGAAGTAAAGGGGTGGGGTAGCTCTGTTTAAACGCTCCCGCCACATGAAGGCGACCCCATGGGAGCATCATCATCATCACCATCACCATCACCATCACCATCACCATCATCACCATCATCATCAACATCATCACCATCATCATCATCATCATCATCATCACCATCATCACAGACCTGCCAACCCTTGTGAAACCTTAAGTGTAGCAATTTAGACTTTTTTGGAATTTTCAGCATAGCAAATGGTGTTTAAGTGTAGCATTTTCTATAATTGATTCCCAGATTTGCATTTATGCCATCTTTCACAAGAATAGACATTTTGAATAACATTTCATGAGAATGCAGGTACAAATGTACATAAAACGCCTATTAGAGAATATCTACAGTGCCATTTTTCAATCAAGACGATGTTCTATGACCCATTTTGTGACCGCTACACCAAGACTCACAAAAAAAAGAGGGAATATTACTGTTGCATGCTTGTGATTATTTCTTTAAGCGTGGAAATTTTTAGAGTGGCGTAGCAATTGCTCTTAAAACGTAGCAGTTGGCAGCTCTGTCAATGAGTGTCATCATCGTCATCATGTGAAGCATGTTCAGTGTTTATCATCACTGGAATTTCATACGGTATGGCAAGATAATTTCATACAGTCCCGAGGGTTTTTCCTTTTGACAATTGGGTTGCTGTTTCCCTGGGGAAAGTGAGCTCCCATAGGTACAGTACAACACAACACTGAGGAGAGCCTGCACAAAGTTGACTCTGGGAAATAAATCCCTTGCTGAATCAGGGGTCAAACCCTTGCCAAAGATGTATGTATTGGTTTTAAAGCCAATGGATCATTGACTGAGCTCTTTTCTCACTTTCTTCCTGTTTCATCATATTAAAGACAAGCCGTCTCAAAACATCCCCCATCAATTGGACAATAATTATGTTCTTGCTGTCAACAAATTAGTTACATGTTGTTACTTCTCCTTGTATTGAGTATTCAAAATGATTAGCTCCAGCACTCGATGCAAGTTACAACTTACAATGTCTTTTAACTTTCAAAACTTAAACCACAGTAACAGTTATTGAAGTAAAGCACCCTTGAAAATGTGAACATGTGAGCATGCATGTGTGAGTTATTGTGTGTCGGTATGTGAGTGCATGGTTCTGCTCTAAATCAGTATAAATGTCTTTTCAGACTATAAGTATAAATGCCTTTTCAGTAATAAGTGAATCTTCTTTCCACAAATTCTGAATGCAATCAATGTAATACACATTCTACTGTGTACTGCGGAAAACACCCATCCCTTCCCCAGACCTCAGGGAACACCTGTTTGCACTTGCAGTATTCTCAAACAAACTCGGTGTATTTTCAGAAAAATGAGCGTACTCCACACAGCATTTGAACATCCATGATTTAAACATGGTTCACACGCGCATGTTGCACCCTTTATTAAGTTTACCAATACATTTAAAACAAATGATTCTATCAATGTTTTTTGACAAAAACTGTAATCATGTGTCAAAGTACTGGATCGGCTACGGAATGCGCTTGTGAAGAAAGGTAGTCTAGGAATTTTTCTCGTCGTATTTTTTTTTCCACTGACCGTACTGATCGTATTCTAGACAATCGTGCGTACAAAATACGGCGAAATTGTATGGGTTCCCAGGTCTGCTTCCCCCCTCTCTCTAATTAAATTAAATTTGATATTTTTCCACAAAACTTTGTAACAAAACCACTCTCAAGAGCAAAACAAAAATGAGCTATGAGGTCAGAGTTAATCTTCAGCTTAGCCCATTTACTGATTTAGCAAAGATCAATGCACACCTTAAGTGCAGTGCATATTCTGGCAACACTAATGCTAGATTAAGAAATACCTATTCACAAGCCTTTAAGCCTATCCAGCTCTGGTTTGAAGCAGCACATTCATTTAAAAAATAAATACATTTAAAACAAGAACACATGAGACTGCTGCGCACTTCTAAAATCATCCTGATTCTTTTGTCATTTAAGCATTTTATCATTGTGTCACTGTTTTCCTCAATAAATAACAGTGTTATTAACACTATCAGTATCACCACAAAGAAGTAGACATATTATGAAAAAGAAGAGGAAAAGGGAAATAAGAAAACTGCTGAATGAGGACTGTGCATACATTTTTTTTTAATACAAATTACTTCTCAAAATGAAAAAAAGAAGAAGAAGGGGAGGAGAAGAGAGACAAAGGTTAAACTACTTACAAAATTTTTTACATACATACATGTACTATTGTGTGCAAAGGAGAACAAAAAAGTCCACAGCCCACTAAGTAGTGGCAAGAAGCAAACAAAAAAGTTGAGAATAACACAGGTATGATGGCACCTGCCAAGGAGCTCAGAGCAATTGCCAGAAGGGAGTCAAATGACTGGCCCAAGCTTTGACTGGTGCCTGAAATATGAGATGGACTGAAGCCAAACACTGTAGTCTGTCACCATATCGGATAGGCATTAGTGGGTGTGCTATCCACAAATAATGCTATTTATATATATATATAGTAAAAAAAAAAAGACGAGCTAAACATTTCTTCAACCATGAAAACTGGTCTGCTTCTATGTGAAGATAATGTAAAGGTCTACTACCAATCTACCTCAACTACATTTCCTGAACACTGAAGCACTGCAGTTCAAGCAGCACTTTTTCTACTAAAATATCTACTAATGACAAAATGTATTATAAACTTACAAAACAATTACTTCATGAGCCTTCCTAACTCAGTTTGTATGAATTCACACTACACAGGTTTATTTCTGTTACATTTATAAGGCCAAAAAAAATAATATGTTGGTTGAGCCTCCATCACAGTAGGTTCTAGTGACATTTCTCTCTCTGATAGTGCTAGGAATCTTGGGTTCATCATGGACTCCCACCTCTCAATGAAACAACACATCAAAAAAGTCTGTCAGACATGTTACTTTGAGATCAGAAGAATAGGTTCCATAAGAAAATTTCTCACTGTTGATGCCACTAAAACTCTCGTTACATCCTGCATTCTGTCCAGATTAGATTACTGCAACTCCCTTCTCATAGGCTGCCCTGACTCCACTCTCCAACCCTTGCAAAAAGTACAACACTCTGCTGCACGTCTCATTTTCAGAGCACAGCATCGACAACCCTGCACTCCTCTCATGAAAGAACTTCACTGGCTTCCTGTATCTGAACGTATTAGGTATAAAGCTGCATGCTTCTGCTACAATATCATCTCTGAATCGGCACCTGCCTATCTTTCTGAACTGGTCTCCCTCTACACTCCCTCTCGCACCCTTCGTTCTTCTGATGATGCTCGACTTCTCCGTCAAGGTCGCTTTAAACGCAAGGCTCATGGCTTACGCACGTTTTCGTATTATGGACCTCAGTTATGGAATTCACTCCCCTTTCAATTACGTCACTCTCCATCCATTTCATCTTTTAAGTCCAATTTGAAAACTCACTTGTTCCAACAACACTACGGATAGTTCCTTAGTATAGAGTCTGGGGATGTGAGATGTGCTAGTGCATGATGTGTTGTTTGAATGTGACAGTGATTGTATGATTTTTGTATACATGTATTGTTGTCACGCGCTTTGAACTTCTGATAAGGCGCTTTATAAATGCCCGTTATTATTATTATTATTATTTTTATTGAGGGTAACGTGACCCCCCCCAAAACAGGATTGGTTGGGTGGCTTTTTACAAAAAGTTTTTAGTTGACCTCATTATATTAGGTGCTTGAAGTCAAAACCACCATTGCAACTGTCACGTGTGATGTCTAGTTCAAAGGAGGCTACTTCCCTTAATCTCGGTATGGTTCGCAATATGTGCCAATAATTTTTTTGGGGTTTGTTTTTAGAAATGTAAAAAAAGTTTTAGGGTCGGCGAAAAAAAAAGGGTCAGTCGGGTTACCATAAACCAACTTTTTTTTTTTTGGGGGGGGGGGGGGGGGGGGAGGGGGCCTAAGCACACTAATATGTTCTTTTGTTACTCTGTGTAATGTCAATCTCTTTTCACAATAAAGACATCAGAACATCAGAAGTCTGCAGAAAATCTGCCAATGATCAGTTTTCGATTGAAACAATTTCCTGCAACTTGAACTTCTCATGTTACGGTAGCTTAACGAAATCATACATTATGTATGTGAAAAGCTTAATTTTACTGCACATATTTTGCATAGTATTGTGCACTATAAATTATGCAGTTTGAACTGATTCAACATTGAAGAGGTAGAAAGAGTCTTAACATAAAAGACAAAAAATACATAAACAACAATAAAAGACAGTGGGTCTGTCTTACTCTTACTAGGACATGTAGTTCACAACTCTCGTGTCAGTCTCTGTCCTTACCACGGAAAAGTGAAAAAGAATTGCTGAATGATGAAAGCAAAGTAAAGCCAAAGAATGAAACCGTACATTATCAGGTTAAAATGTCTACATGACTACAGACAGAAAGATCCAACAGAAAGTACTGAAGAATTCAAGAAATGCAAAGATATTAAAATTCACCAAAGAATGTGAAAATCGATTGATCCAACACCAAATACAATTGTACAGTCTATGCTTTACAAAGAAAGAACACAACATCAACAGAAGCAGCTACTTGCTATGATTATCACTGACCACTACTGTGACTACCGATTAAGAAGATGAGATATGCAGCAGAAAAAAGATTTGGCCGCTGAAGAAATCTTACCAGGATCCATAGTTGAAGTACTCACAACAGGTGTTCAGTGTTGACTGACTTCACCCTGATATAAGCAACCAACAAATTATAGCTATTTAGACCTAGCTGTAAAGGTATTGTTTACCAATCTTCTGTGCTCACCCTCTGATTTTCTCTCAGTATAATTAACACTTATTACTTGAGACAGCACTGCATGCATAGTGCTGATGTAGCTTGCTTCTATTATACTCACTTAATGCCATGCAAACTGAAATGTGTGCATGTGTTTATGTACACTTGTGTGCATGTACGTGTATCATTGTGTGTGTACTTTTCATGTGGCTGCAGGTTAAATACTTAATGTATTGCACATTTCTTCATGTCATACACATTAAACTTTATTTTGGAGCTCAATTCGTCAAATCATTTCACAAGAATATATTCTTTGCTTAGAGTTTTATAAAAGTGACTTGTAAAAAAAAAAAGTCAATAATTATTATTAGATCTACAATATGCCACTGGATGGCTATCCAACTCTGAATTTACAACGCTAAGTTCATCATTTCCTTTACTTTATATAATCATATATACACACCATAAACATTTAGATTTATTGGGAAAAATAGGAGAAAAAGGTGTGTGCATGTGGTTAATAGGAACGATCCAGACCTATACCAGGAAACCCCTAATCCATCTACAGGTACACTGTCAAGTGTTATCAAAGTGAATTTAGGCTTGTCACTGGATGTGTTATTGTTGTTTTTGCAACAATACATTTAGTCTGACATTCTGTGAATAATCCTTTGGACTCTATGAATATCGAATCTTTTCAATAACCAACACATATTTTATAAACGTTGAATACATGATACCCATTTATAGTTGATACACGTTGACAATGACAGTGCCACTGATCAAAATTGTTCGCTTGACAAGCCGACATATTCACCATTTTCTTTCCGAAATTAACGGTGCTTACCTGGATGTTTGTGGTAATTTTCTTTTTCTTTCATTTGGAAATCTAATAAATGTATCCAGAATCCATGACAGGTGTTATATGACACAAATAATTACACTTTAGAGACATCGATCAGCTTGTCTTCGGTGTGTTATTGTTTGTCGTCTGCCATGACAGTTTGGGTTGGACACCAGGGGGCATAACACTGACTTCCGGTTAAGCAGAAACTCGCCGTGCACATCGAGATTCGTTGCGGTTTGGTTTGATTTGTGTTAGACCTATTTGTTGTGTTTGTTGTTGTTGTTTTTCCGCGGGTTTCACATTCCTTGTGGTAATATTAAATAAGAAAGAAATCAACATTATTTTGTAATGTCACAGATGATTGGTATTTTGGCATTTCTTGATTGATTGATTGATTTCTCAGGTCAGTAATAACTTGTGAGGCTAGCGGCTGTACTTATTTTACCTGTAAGTAGTTTTGCAAGTTCACTTAGTTTGAATTTACTATGCAAAATTGGTTCTGTTTAATTTTTTTAATGTTTCGATATTACATTTATTTCTTGTATAGTAGCATTGTCTACAAATCAAAATTCCAAAGAAAATGACTGCTTATAAAGGGAGACCAAATCTTGACTTAACACAAGATTTATTTTATGTAGTTTTCTCCCTTACTTCGATTCAACTCGGATCCTGTGCTGTTTGTGGATATGCCTTCTCTCTCTCTCTCTCTCTCTCTCTCTCTCTCTCTCTCTCTCTCTCTCTCGAGGTATTACACACCGGTGCGACCGAAACTAAGGTATCAATAAACTACGCTTGTGCATCGGGTTGAAAGTATACCCTGATCCCTCGGAGATATACCTCCACTCCGGTCTGAACGACCTCACGTGACATGTTATATGGTAGAAGAGTATGCTGTCGCTTATTCTCCTTCTGAAGATGAGGTATACCTTCACTTCGGTTAGACTGAAACGATGCTCAAGCAGCGGAATTTGTGTGTGTTTTGTTTCAGAGAGATGTTATTTTATCCTAACAAACAAGAAGATATTCTCACGCACCGCCTTGTTCAGGATATTCACTAGTTGACAATGATGTGTGCTAATAAATAAGCAATGAAACGAACAAAGGAAAGAACGACCGAACGAAAGAACAAATGAACCAAAGAACGGACGGACGGACGGACGGACGGACGGACGGACGGACGGACGGACGGACGGACGGACAGACGGACGAATTGACGGACGGACGGACGGACGGACTGACGGACAGACTGACGGACGGACCAACGGGCAGACTGATTGAGGGGCGGACCGATGGACAGGGGGTGGGGGGAGGGGGGGGGGGGGGGGTGTGTTACGGGTAACCCCTCCTGATCCGGTCCTGCAGGGTATTCCTTCAACCCTCTGCACAAGAGCAATCTTTTGATACAGACTGAAGGACGGACGGACTGACGGACGGACTGATGGACTGACCGACAGACTGTCGGACGGACGTACGGACGGACATACGGACGGACTAAAAGGACGAAGGAACGAATGAACGAAGGAAATAACGAAGGAACGAAAGAGCGAACGAACCAACCCACGAATGAACGAAAGAACGAACGAACGAACGAACGAACGAACGAACGAACGAGCAAACAAACAAACAAGCAAACAAACAAAAAAAACAACAAATAAACAAGCAAACAATAAACAATATGTGCAAACTGGCGCATTTTCAGAGCATTTGTCAAACGTTTGGAGGAGGTTTACGGTTAGGCCAGGGTGGGGGTTGTCCCACCAACAATGAGGAACATCCCCCCCCCCCCCTCTCTCTCTCTCTCTCCTAGCTGTAGTTCGGCCCTGCACAAGAGGAATTTATTGATACGGACTCAGTGAAGGAAGAACGGATTGACTGACGGACGGACGGACTGACGGACGTACTGAAGGACTGTCGGACGGACTGTTGAACGAACGAACGAACGAACGAACCAACGAACAAACGAACGAACAAACAAACGAACAAATTAGCAAATGAATACATACATTCGCAGAGAGAAAAAGGCAAAAGGTACATTTGTGGAGTCAGTAAGGGGGGTGGGTGGACTTCCGGAACCCAGGAACCTTGGGAGTCCACCCTGGCCTAGATCACACACACTGACTTCATCCGACACACACTGACACACTGACACACACACGTGACACACACACGTGACACAACCACACACACACAACGTGACCACACACACACGGGCACACACACAGACACACCCCCACACCGGCACACACACACACACACACACACACACACGCACGCACACACACACACACACACACACACACACACACATACACACTGTGACACACACACGTACACACACGTACACTAGTGACACACACACACACACACATACACAAACACACACACACACACATACACAAACACATACTGACACACTCGCAACTGACATATCAGAGGGGGGTGGTAAGTCATTTGAACGTTTAAATTCTTTTGTCACAAATTTTAAAAACCCATCAACAATAGGGCGTATGCATAAACTCCCGTCTTTTTAGTGGAAACTGACCTATGAGAGTAGTTTCCCTTGTTTGGGCCAAACAATGGCGTCAGCGAAGGGAAATCCTACCATCTGTAGCTGTATAGATCTGTGAGCGAGTCACAGTCGTTCTTGCGTGAAAGAGGCGTCACGTTTAGCGATTACCGCAAGCATGAACTGTCCGATTTAGTGCAGAAAGCATTTGAAATCAAGTTGCCCATCGATCCCGAGGCGCTGATCGAGGATCGAGCCGAAGTGATCGGCTTGAAACTGCGCGATTTAGCCGGTCCAGAAAACCCACGACGACGCAATGTTCAGAGCTCTGCAGAATCCTGGTTTCTTGTCAGGAAGTACCAACATAAACATTCTACCTGACTTTTCTGAGTTTGATGTGTGCACGTACCAGCTCAGTGCATCAAATGCGTCTGTTGCCAGTGTGCGGGATTATCGTAAATCAGAAGGATTCCAGATGATGAGAGATGGATAATTATGTGGTAGAATTTATACAAGCGTGTGGCATCCCATCACTGCCATCAGAGCCCCCAACAGATGGCTATTTTGCTGTCAAAAGCAAAGTGAAGCCAAGAACCCAGTGACTGGTGCAAAATTTTATTCACAGTGGATTGCAATGACAAGTGTGGACATGGACCTAAGGAGCTGCATTTTGTCAGCCTTCTGCACCTGCAAGGGAGGGTATGTTCATATTTTGCTCGTTATTGTTAACACATTTAGCAGGCTGTCTATTCTTCCTTACATCTACACCAAGATAAAGGGAAGTAAAGCTAGCTAACTAACTAACCAGGATGTCAGGCAGTATTTTTTTTAATTTTAATTTTTATTTTATTTTTTGGGGCGGGGGGACTATTTTAATGGTTGATTGACTTTTAGGCCATAACAAACTTTGGTACAGGCCATCAGTAGACTTGCACTGTTTGTAACTTATCTATTTCATTTAAATTAAACTGATCTACATACATGTGTATGCAAACAACAGTTGTGGGCAGAATGATGAAGTCATTGTGTGTGCTTTATACTGAAGTGTTAAAAAATTAATTAACCTTTTCAGCATTAGTGTTGCGACTTCATAACTTTAAGATGTCCAACTCATATATTACTCCCTATTTTAGTATTTGTCATTGTACCAATGACATTTAAAACCTAAAAGTTAAAATCTGGTGTAATGTCTGAACAGCTTGTGCTGGGGAAGCACACAGTAGTGTCATTCATGTTGAGAGGGTTAACTATTTTAGCACTGTATAAATGCATCATTACAATTTACATTGAATGCGTAAACTGTTGCAGATTGGATGGTTATTGCCGCCATGTTCTGGCCACACTGTATGAGGTCATCGACTACAGAACTGACAGCAAAACGAGCGTCACTTCCGAGTCCTGCAGATGGGTGCGACGTGCAACTGAGAGCAGCAACGGAGTACTACTGACTGACATCCAAACAGATCTAGTCCAAAGGCCTGCAAATGACACGTAAGTAAAATTCTATAGATCTAGGAGTAGGTAACTGAGATTAAAATTGATTGCACGTACAGGGGGGGGGGGGGGGGGGGGGGGAGAGTTCATTATTTTAGCTCGCTCATAGATCACAGAGTAAATATTTGATTGATTGATATGCAACTTACATAGCACACATATCCACACACTAGGTGTATGCTCAAGGCGCTTGGATGATGTTCTAGTCCTCCCTCGTGGTGGCTGTCTCACCCTGTGGTGAGACCAGTGACTCGGCTGCCGCCGGCGCTTAGTAGTATTAGTAGTACTGATGTAACACCACAGGGATAGGTGTATGCTGGGTGTGTTCGTGTTTCTATAGGCCACTTTAATGCTGACAGATCTTTATTTTGCGTGCTCAGTCTTTTTGCATACGTCACTAGGTGTGTACACTACACACACTGAACCTCGGTTTAAGGTCTCATCCGACAGTATGTGCATGTATTTTATAATTTTAAGAAGTCAAAAAGATAATTCATTGTACAAAATTATCATAATTTACAAGATTGTACAACATCAGTTCAAGTTGCATGACACTGACAGGAAGATTAGACAAAAAAAAAAAGTCTGTTCCTGATCACCCGACGAACCCTAGCTTGGACTCAGACTGGTTTGGGGTCGGGGGTGGGATGGCAAGCATAACATTGATAGATGACTATAGTTTTGCAGTGGTTTGCTGTCTTGTACTATGAGTGTTAACAGCAATTGTTTATAATTTGTTACTCAACTTAGGCCAAAAAAAATAATAGGTGTGGTTACGGTAACATAGCCAAAAAAAATAGGGTAGGAAGGTGGGCAATCACTTTTTTTTTTTTTTTAACTTTTTTTTCTAATGTGTACAAATTAAACCTACTTGACAGGGAAATAAGTGTGCGACTCGGGCGCTTTCGCTTTCATTGCGTTTTCTGCACTCGTTTACTTGGGGTTTTTTGGTATTTTTTTGACAAATGTAATAAAAAGTTATAGGGTCGGCCCAAAAAAATAGGGTAGGTCGGGTTACCGTAACCACACCTATTTTTTTTTTAGGCCTTACAGTAAGGACAATTAGCTTTTCTCAGCAACTGCTAACAATTGTGACTTGCAACAGCGCTTCCTTAAACATTGGGACACTTCTTTTGTTGTTGTTGAACATTTAATGGCTATAGTGTAGAAACTAGAAATGCTGAGATACATTGATGTAGTCATGAACAACAGCAACAACAAAAACAAGAACATGTTTTGAATTCTGATAGCTAGTGAAACTGACAGCTTGATTAGAATTATGTAGTTTTTGCAATTGCTGACTGAGTTGCATCCTTTGGTTTTACCTTGCATTGATTATCACCTTTGCTGACAATTGACTCATTGAGTGCCGTATTGAGTAACGTATAGTTATTTTATTTCAAGTTAACTTCTGCATGATGTTAATCCTACTCAAACTTAGTCAAAGTAAGGTATCATTATTTATGAAAAATGTGAAGTTGAAGATACAAATTAATGAGAAAGTTTGTGTATTTTTCTGTACACTCTTGCTATTTACTGTTTCAGTGCTGAACCATTTGCTTGAATTCTTGATCAGATGATGACAGAGTGACACCTGGTGGTACCCAATAAAACTGCCTTTGCTGCTATAACTACAAGCAATTTCTACAATTCAGAACAGTAAGTGCATGAGGTTCCATTTTAAGCTGTCAAGAGTAAATCTCAGGAATAGATTAGAAGATTTAGTTATGTCACACGTCTTGCTTTCTTGACTTTTCTCACACTCTCTTGTCAGACTCAGAGAGTGCATGATTGTACATTTTTTTTACAGTAATTTTTAATGTTCCTAATTGGAAAACAAATGTGTCATAATGTTAGTGTTTAGGATAACTATATGGCAGAGAGAATCATGGAAATGATTGGGTGATGGGGGTGTGTCGCTGGTGTGCAAGAGGGTGGGTGGGTGTGGAGAGAGTAGTGATGGTAGTCAACTACTAACTAAAAGATTACTGATTGCATACATTTAGTGTTTATTGATTTGGAGGGTGGGGGAGGAAGGCAAGCAGTATTATTACATGTGTATGGGTATACTAGTTGTGCGTGTTCCAAATGGGGGTGGAGGTTGGCATGGCAAGCAATAGCTCAGTCGGTATAGTGGCCTTGAAACCAGTTGTGGGGATTTATTTCTCAGAATTAACGTTGTGCAGACTCTGCTTGGTTTCTGAATAGCTTATTAAGCCTGTGACTGTGTGCATACATAAAGATCTCAAGTTCACAGTTTCAGGGCTTGGAATTAATGGAAACATCAACACACATGCAGGAAAAACTCAAAACAAGAAGGGCAAAGCCCATACGACTCACATGCTTTACACATTTTTCCTACCAAAATACATGTGACCTTGACCCAAGGTCAAGGTCATCCAAGGTCATGCAACACAAAGCTGTTAATTCAAGACATAGGAAGTACAATGGTGCTTATTGGCTCTTTCTACCATGAGATATGGTCACTTTTAGTGGTTCACTACCTTATTTTGGTCACATTTCATAAGGGTCAAAGTGACCTTGACCTTGATCATATGTGACCGAATGTGTCTCATGATGAAAGCATAACATGTGCCCCACATAATTTTTAAGTTTGAAACAGTTATCTTCCATAGTTCAGGGTCAAGGTCACTTCAAAATATGTATACAATCCAACTTTGAAGAGCTCCTGTGACCTTGACCTTGAAGCAAGGTAAACCAAACTGGTATCAAAAGATGGGGCTTACTTTGCCCTATATATCATATATAGGTGAGGTATTGAATCTCAAAAACTTCAGAGAAAATGGGAAAAATATGAAAAATAGCTGTTTTTTAGGCAACATTTATGGCCCCTGCGACCTTGACCTTGAAGCAAGGTCAAGATGCTATGTATGTTTTTTGGGGCCTTGTCATCATACACCATCTTGCCAAATTTGGTACTGATAGACTGAATAGTGCCCAAGAAATATCCAACGTTAAAGTTTTCCGGACGGACGGACGGACGGACGACTCGGGTGAGTACATAGACTCACTTTTGCTTCGCATGTGAGTCAAAAAGGAGGGGGGGGGGGGTTTGGTCCCACGGTAGTGTTTGAATGAAAGCAATCTTACTTTTTAAGAGGGTAATCTTGCAGGACTATGATTCTTACATTGGTAGTTGACTAGTGTAGTTGTGGTTTTGTACTAGTGAGGAATGTCATCTATGTCATGTGATTTCTTGCTTCTTCTTTTTGTGTGTGCAGCTAAAGATGTTGGACCTTGCCTACAGCCTAGTTTTGCATCTCCAACACCGTGGCTTTTCTCTGAGACACCACAGAAAACACAGCCTTTTCTGCTGCTGAAAGGTAAATATTAGGTTAAATTTGTGTTTGTTTTGATTTGTATGTTTTCCTTTTGTAGTCTATGGCAGGAGATTTGTGCAGGTGTACAAATGGTAGAGGTGTCAGAGGAAATGTCCACTTGTTACTTGTCTCTATATCAGTATATATGTATCACAAATACGCATCAAATGTACTGATAGAGACCACATGGACAATTTCAAGCACTTTTCTGCCAGGGGTATGGTCAGCTATGTAAGAATCATGTCTTACTCTGTTCATGCAAAAATAAGGTTCTGCATTTGAATGAGTTTGAATCAGGCACCTGTGTTTTTGCTCTTGTTTGTGCCCTCTTGTGAACTGTTAACTTATGAACAACCACCCCAGCAAGCAACTCTTTACTGTTCTGAGCACAACAGAAGGGCGCATGGTCTGGGCATATGGATGGTAAACACATCTCATGCACAAGTACAGGCCTGAAAGTGGCGAGTATTTTCAATTACTCGCCATGGCGAGTTTAAATCATGTAAATGGTGAGTAGAAATGTTAATCTACTCGCCACATGCGAGTAAAGTTGATTCTTCTTCTTCTTCTGCGTTCGATGGAGTAAAGTTGATAAAACAAATGGTTGTTTTGACGAGTAAAGTTTCAGTAAATTATGAGAAGTACAGTAGTACATGTACTAGCAGTGCTTCATTTTGTGGACTTTCAGTGCTGAAGTATGATTGTGTGGATTGATCATTTTGTATTCTGTTATTCAGATTGCCACTTGCTTTCTTTTACATATATTTACAAGTTGGTGGCTGATTTGTGTGTGTTGCAGAACACAGGTCCATAAATAAAAGAACCCAGCTGGTATTCTTCATTCATGGAAAATGAAAGGAAATTTATCAGCCAGGATTCACCACTCACTCTGCTAAGGGGGAACCCCGGTCAGCCCTACAGTGGATGAACAGCTTGGTCCTTGGAGGGAAAGGTAACCACTGCAGCACTTTAGAAGGGGTCTATGTCGACCAACAGTGGCTGTATTCCCTGTATGTTAATTTCCTGTACATATACACTAGGGAATATACTTCCGTTAGACGCCATGGAGTTACTTCAAGCTTACGAGAGTGAAAGTGATTCAATGGACGAGAGTACCAGCGAGGAAAACATAATACCAGGCTGTTGGGGGTGGGGGTGCAGATGTTTCTTTAACTAAATCCGTTTTGATAAACGGTCGAAGCATGTTTTGCTTGACTGGATGCCGCACGCGATTTCAGGATTTTAAATAGATTCTCCTATCTAACCGCAGTCACGCGCTTGGCGCAAGATTGTACGATATTATACTTCTCTACAGAAAATCCAACTGTATTCCCGGTACACAGGGAAAACACCTATGGCTATGGGGAATACACCTTCTTTTGGTCGACATAGACCCCTTCAACCTTACAATATGTGAATGTGTAGAATATTATGCTTTTGCTTAAAGCTTGTTACATTATGACTAAGACAGAAATGTTAATCATTCCCTTGGTGCAAATCATAAAAAGAACAATAGTGATCTGATATACTGTAGATCAATCGAGGAAAAGGTGTGTATGACCTAGAAGAAACTGGTTTTGAAAGTGCTGAGGATGGATGGAACATTGATGCAATATCATTTACTACATTGAACCTGGGTTTCAAACTGAAGTGCTTTTTTATGCTTCTTGTTGTTATATATACGGTCTCGATTGACTCCTGTGTTCAAGAGACTGTAAACAACCATAAACAATCTTGTGTTGTTGTTATGTGGTGGTGGTTTTGCTGTTGTCTAGCATCTACCCGTAATTGGCTTTATCAAATGCACCAGAAACGAGCATGAGTTTGTCGGATTAGTGAACTGTTTGAAAAACTTTAATGTATTTGTGGTTGACAGGTTGTTATTATTTCTATATTGTGTTCTTCTTTTTCTCAGGTGGGCTGTCTTCTGAAACATATGAATCGGGAGCGTCACATCTTTCTTCCTGAGACATCCCCTCTTGAAAATGGTGTGGCATTTAGCTGAATGGAAACGTGGCAGTGTCCTGTTTTTCATAGCTTCGATGCGCGAAGTTGGGGATTTCAGCAGAGAATTTATTGATTGATTAATTAATTAGTTATTTAAGCTCACCTCACTCCTTAGTGTTATTTAGGGGGGGGGGGGGGGGTGTTGGCCTGGATCTTGTTAGTGAACTTTCTTTCTGGCAACTCGCATCAGAAATTCCAGGTTTGCTTTCAAGGCAATAGACGGTTTTTGAAAATAATTCTGTTAGGATTATCAATCAATCAATCAATGAGGCTTATATCGCGCATATTCCGTGGGTACAGTTCTAGGCGCTCAGCAGTGATGCCGTGTGAGATGAAATTTTATACGGCCAGTAATTGCAGCCATTTCGGCGCATATTTACCTTTCACGGCCTATTATTCCAAGTCACACGGGTATAGATAGACAATTATTAACTGTGCCAAAGCAATTTTGCCAGGAAAGACCCTTTTGTCAATCGTGGGATCTTTAACGTGCACACCCAATGTAGTGTACACGGGGGGGAGTTCGGACACCGAAGAGGGTCTGCACACAAAGTTGACTCTGAAATAAATTTCCGCCGAACCTGGGATCGAACTCACGCTGACAGCGGCCAACTGAATACAAATCCAGCGCGCTACCAACTGAGCTATATCCCCGCCCCAATTATCAGCAGTCCGGAGGTGTAAAAATCCCTGTACTGCAGTCAGGTTTTTCAAAACATCTCGAGCACGCTCTACGCCTCTGACAGGCTGTATCCCACAATCGGGACAAACGACCAACTTGGATGTGTATGCCATGCGCACAATATGATACCCCTTGCCTTTAAAAATCAGCGGTCACGAGTTCATCAGAGTTCAGAATTTGTTGTGTAAAAGATAGCCGCTGTCAGCTAGCCATTCGTGGCTCAGGTGATTGTATTTAATACAAATTTAAAAAAAGGTTTCTTATGTAGCGCACGCCGCACAGCATACACATCACAGTCAGTCGCTTGTCCTGATCGCAGGATAGCGTGAAACATGCTCCGGGAGACTGCCAATAATCCTTACATAGTTATTTAAAGAAATTGTGTATTGGTACAGCATGTTATGCATGTACTAAGATAGCTATTTGTAAATATTTGGTAGATATATATGGTGGTGTCCCGAATTGCTCCCTCCCAATTTGCCCCATCCCATATGGTCCCCAATTATTCTTGCATTTTGCTGTGAGTAACATAACGTGTGCAAAGGCATTTGTCTGAAGCGCATTTCCAAAAAGACCCCCCGCGGGTTAGGGGGAAGAATTTACAGACCTGGGAACCCATACGATTTCGCCGTATTCTGTACGCAAGATTGTCGAGAATACAATCAGTACGGTCAGTGGGAAAAAAATACGACGAGAAAAATTCCTAGACTACTTTTATTCACAAGCCCATCTTGAAGCCGATCCAGTATTTTGACACATGATTACAGTTTTTGTCAGGATTTGTTTTGAATGTACATGTATAGGTAAACTTAATTAACGATGTGGCGGACGCGTGTGAAGCATGTTTGAATCATGGATGTTCAAATGCTGTGTGGAGTACGCTCATTTTTCTGAAAATACACCAAGTTTGTTTGAGAATACTCTAAGTGCAAAACAGGGGTTCCCAGGTCTGAATTTACCCGATGCTCCCCAGCATGTCGTAAGAGGCGACTAACGGATTCTGTTTCTCCTTTTACCCTTGTTAAGTGTTTCTTATATAGTCAATGTTTGTAAAGATTTTAGTCAAGCAGTATGTAAGAAATGTTAAGTCCTTTGTACTGGAAACTTGCATTCTCCCAGTAAGGTAGTATATTGTACTACGTTGCAAGCCCCTGGAGCAATTTTTTTATTAGTGCTTTTGTGAACAAGAAACAATTAACAAGTGGCTCTATCCCATCTCCCCCCCTTTCCCTGTCGCGATATAACCTTCGTTAAACACCAATTAAAGAAAGAATTTCCAAAAAGCATAGTTACCATTTGTTTTTTTAAATCTGAATCCGTGACTGTTGTTCTTGAATACTTTTTCGTTTAGGTTTCCAAAAATGCTGATTTAAAGGGGAAGGATAGTTGAAACTGTAACCGTTCACATTTTGCTCCCAGATTTGCAGTTGTTGTTTTTACTAGGAGTTTGGACGGGCTCGGTGTTTTTGTGGATAAGACATCGGCCTCCTATTCAGAAGGTCATGAGTCAAAATCGCGGCCGCCTGGTAGGTTAAAGGTGGAGAATTTTCTGATCTCCAAGGTCATTGCTTATGTGCAGACCTGCTAGTGCCTTATCCTCCTTCGTGTGTACACGCAAGCACAAGACAAAGTGCGCACGGAAAAGATCCTGTAACCCATGTCAGAGTTTGGTAGGTTATAGAAACACAAAAATACCCTGCATGCTTCCCCCGAAAGCGGCGTATGGCTGCCTGAATGGTGGGGTAAAAACGGTCATACACGTAAAAATCCACTCGTGCAAATTTGTGAGTGAGCGTGGGAGTTTCAGCCCATGAGCGAAGAAGAAGAAGAACTATGAGTTTTACTCTTTTAAAAAAATGATTTTCAAATTCGAAGATTGCCACAACAGTAGTCTATCTCATCCGACTTGAACCCTTCAGACTCCCTGTACATGTACTTGCAGTTTAAACTCATATTTTGTCTGAGTAGTAGGTTTTGCCTTTCACGCCTGGTGGCGTGTAGGGCAGCGATTTTGTCTGAGAATAGTTTTCAAATGCAAAGTCCTTCAGAAAAACTGCGAGATAAAAATCTGGAGTGCTAATATCGTGTTGGTGTACCTTCCACTCAGTGGCCGAGTGGTAACGCACTTGCGCTCGATCGGAAGCGAGAGGTTGCGAGTTCGACCCTGGGTCAGGGCGTTAGCAATTTTCTGCCCCCTTTCCTAACCTAGGTGGTGGGTTCAAGTCTTTCGGATGAGACGAAAAACCGAGGTCCCTTCGTGTACACTACATTGGGGTGTGCACGTTAAAGATCCCACGATTGACAAAAGGGTCTTTCCTGGCAAAATTGTTTAGGCATAGATAAATTTTCATCAAAATGTCCACCAAAATACCCGTGTGACTTGGAATAATAGGCCGTGAAAAGCAGGATATGCGCCGAAATGGCTGCGATCTGCTGGCCGATGTGAATGCGTGATGTATTGTGTAAAACAATATTCCATCTCACACGGCATAAATAAATCCCTGTGCCTTGAATATGTGCGCGATATAAATTGCATAAAATGAAATTAAAATAAAATCCCTGAGCTTAGAACTGTACCCACAGAATACGCGCAATATAAGCCTCATATTGATTGGTATGTAAGAAATGTTAAAGTCCTTTGTACTGGAAACTTGCATTCTCCCAGTAAGGTAGTATATTGTACTACGTTGCAAGCCCCTGGAGCAATTTTTTTATTAGTGCTTTTGTGAACAAGAAACAATTAACAAGTGGCTCTATCCCATAAATATAGCCTTATAAATGTACTCCGTGACTGTATTTGTATATGGTGAAAAGGAGAAGATATAAAATTTGTGAAATAGGACTTCGTATTTGGTTTTGTCATAATGAATTTGTTGTTTCTGTGTGTGTGTGTGTGTGTGTGTGTGTGTGTGTGTGTGTGTGTGTGTGTGTGTGAGCATGCATGCGTGCTTATGTGTGAGTGCACAATTGTGTGTGTGTATTAATCCAGCAGAAACAGCTTCTCTTCCATACATTTGAATCATTTATATTGATACCACATGGAGACTATTCTGAACACACAAGCGTGGGTTTCTCTCTACAGTGCTTTTCCTAAAGTTAAATATTGAATTTTTAAATTTAAAAGTTTTTGGCACACCACTTTAAGATAATGCTCAAGGAAAATAAATAGTCTTCTTTTTTCATTAACGCTTTTTCTCACAGTGATGTGTCAATATCTCAGACGCAAATCCAGAGTCATGCACCGTTGTATGCTTGGGAAGCGCACTATACTCACTTTGAAACGTGCATAGTGTCAAAAGAAATCACACACACACACACACACACACACACACACACACACTGAAAGTATGAAGAAGCCCCTCCAACTTTTGGTTGAGTTTGACTGCATTACCTTGAGGAGACTGACGACACTTCACAATGGAAAGAAAAATAACTTTTACATTTCAGTGATTTGTTTTAAGTACAAAAGTACAAGTGAAAGTAGAAATAAATTAACGTGACACTATCCCGTAATCACATATCAGGGTCAACTATAATCAGTCCATTGGTTTACAAAACTTTATTCAATTTGTTATCATGACAGAAACAATGCATTGTTTTTTTAAGATAACTCAAGCATAAATGCTTATTTTAAGTCATCCTGGTATGTACATAACAAAGTTTAGCATGATGGCGGACTAGATACATTTACTCATTTCAGACAACGAAAACAAACAGACAAACCTGATGCGCAAGCAATCAAAAAAGGGAGGGGGTGGTAGTACAGAACTTGGTGGGGGTAAAAACAAGAAACAAAAAGAAATGGGGTACGAGAGAACAGAATTCAGCATAAGGGAAAAAAAAAAGGACGACGAAGACTTGGAGCGCCAGAAATGTTGGAAGAGTGGGTCACGTCACAATAATATTAAATGCACAGAAGACACACACGCAAAGTTAATACATTTTGTGATCGGCGAAAATGGCACTAAATTACATAACGATTGGGCCATAATCGATAAGTCGAAACAAGGACACAAAACACGAGAGAAATTACGAAGAACAATTGGTCAGGCAGCATTTGTCTCATGACAGTGTCAAATGAACATTATGAATAAAATGTAGAGGCTCATGTACGGAACATGCCTGTTTGTCTTAATAAATTCTTGTACAGTTATGAATATGGTCTGATTGACATTCCGGGAATATTGCGGGATGCCTTTCAATAATATTTCAATAAACTTATAATCAGTTATCAATTGACAATAATCGTACATCTCTACACAAGGGTCAATGCAACAAATAGTGCTCAGCAGTCTCCCTTGGGTAACCGCACTCACATTTGGGGCAATCCTTGAGGTGCCGCTCACATAAATCAAAATTCAAATCACTCAAACCAATACCATACCTGTCAAGTCCTACGCATTCTGCGTAATTCTTACGGATTTTCGGTGTTTTTTGGGTCCTACGTCGTATACCTCAAACCATACGCATTTTCAGCATTAAAAAAAAAAAAAAAATTTTTTTTTTTTTTTTTTTTTTTTTTTTTGCTGGCATGGACTGCCGTTCATTCATTTCTGAGGAGGAGCTTGCACCAGCCACACAACAGAAGTTCTGGCATGATGTGCGCCAGTTCTACATGGCCTGTGTGAGGAAAATGTTGAATAAATTTCCATTTGGCAGTGAAACCCTGCAACACCTTCAAGTGCTGGATCACAGTCTGGGAGCTGACACACTGACTGCCTTCTTACAGGTCAAAATTAACTCTGATGCATGCTGCCATGATTTTAAGGTGACTGGCAGCATGATTGACAAAGCAAAGATTTGCACAGATGAATACAACAAAGAACACAAGTGACAAGTGACAAAAAAAATGAACGAACAAGAGTGCAGTGTAAATGTATTACATGTAGGCTAGTGGTAAATAAAGAGCAGTTTGTGTAGAAAGGAATTTATGTGTTTTACTTTTAGTTTGTGAAAACCAATCTGATTGGTTTAGTGTGTATGCGTGAGAAGTTGAATTTGTGCGTTTAACCACATCCTGATCCACGCATTAACTATGGTTTTTGATCCCCAACTATGGTTTCTTATGCCATTTACTATGGTCAGAGGCCAAAAGTACTTGACAGGTATGCAATACGCAGTCTGCAATTATGGACTTTTTCAAATCTATCTCCAAAATAATAATGACATGGTACTTTAAAATCAACGTTGATTGCAGTAAAGTAATTGACTGACAATTAAGGTTGTATGTGGGGTGCCTAAAATTTGAACTTTTCTTATTCCCGAATATTTTTTGTGGGCGCAGAAGCACGGGGCAAATGGTATTGTTTTTTTCTGGAGGGGGATCAGACAATATAAAACCAATTAGAGGCCGAGTTGCCTGACAGAAAGGCCAATTCTAGCCCCAGTCCATGCCGGTTACATGTAATTAGCTATGCACACATTTGAGATCGATACCCAACCTTACTGAGCATCAGTTCTTTGCGTTATTTTAATTTTCTTGTTTTTCTTTAAAATAAAAAAGGGAATGGTTTTATTGATGTCATTATCTAGTCAGCATAAATGACTTTTATGGATACAGGAGAAAGTGTTAAAATGTGAAGATTTCAAGTGTGGTTTGTGGTCATCTGCTTGACCACTTAAAATGTTGTTTCATTTGATGATACGTTTTGTTTGGTGTTCCCGCTTGAATGTGACAGTAAGTTGTACAATGTTACTCTGTGTGTGTGTGTGTGTGTGTGTGTGTGTGTGTGTGTGTGTGTGTGTGTGTGTGACGGTGTGTGTGTGTGTGTGTGCGTGCGTGAGTGTGTTTGTGTGTGTTGGTGTGTGTGTGTGTTTGGTAACCGGCTTTGTACAGCGGGACCACCTTATTTTGTCATGTATTTTTATTCATTCTGGAGCTTTATTAAATAAACTGCCCATTTCAATCACAACTCTGGTCTGGTCTTATTGTCAGTGTTGCATAAATGATTGTATGTGAGCTTGTGAACATACAAAGAAAAAAGAAAGAAACATTCTGTGTCGAAATATCTTGACTAAAAATCAGGCGGAAGACTACACCTGTTGCATTTCCTATTATGCTCAGGCAATTATAACTGAGGGCGGAAGCGACAATGATTCGTTTTCCCCCCAGATAACATTAATTTGTAGAGACAGAAAAGGAACACGCACATTCTGGAACTGATTTGTGTAAATAACTGAGAGGGTGTTTTGTCTGTTTTGTGAAACGGTCCTCACACATTTGCAAAGTTCCACAGTTAGGCAGCTGAATTAAAGCATTACATAGTAATGCATAGTGTAAACTCTAGGCCTACTTCAAGGTCTTATTACTTCAAGATGCATACACGTGCTGTTATATCTGTTAGTGCTTGCCGGACACCAGTGCTGATTAAAATGGCTTAGATTGTTACTAATTTGAAACTACAGTATGTCCTTTTACGTGTTGTGACAATTTTGTTGGTACCGATGATTTATAAAAAGACTTTTATCACAGGTTTATTTCGTATCAAACATTTATACTTACTTTCAAGTTCGAGTATAAGTTTACTTCCACGAGGAGAGTCTCTCTGTGTGCGCGCGCGCGCGCGCGTGTGTGTTTGTGTGTGTGCGTGCGTGCGCACTTAAAGATTCTTGATTTTGGAACATAAGCAGTTTATCTGTCAGGGAGTTGTGTGTGTTTTCATGGCTGCGTGTTCTTTTCCCTCTCATTCTTCCTCTCGGCAGTCCGGCTTCAGAGTCATTTTGTTCCTCCAGGCTCAAAGCAGAAAGCAGCAATGTTTTAAAACATTCAAAAACAAGGATTGTATGTGAGTGTGAGTCATAATTTTCTTTTAAGAACCGAATCATAGCACCACAAGGTTCAAATATGTGCACAAAGCAAAAATAGTGCAAAGCAAAAATTAGGAAAGCAGCATATGGCCATGACTGGAGACACTGCTTTTTGTATCGATCATTCTGCAGACATCACACGCACACTTTTACTTTTTAAGTTATAATACGTATTGCATTCAGCCACTGTTTTTTTCTCCTCAGTTGATATTCTGATTTTTGTCAGTTTTTGTGTCATTTGTTTTTGTTGTGCTTGTTTGATTTAGGTTTGGTGTTGTTTGTCGTTGTTGTTTGTTTAACACACACTCAAACACACACACACACACACTAACCAGACACACACACCACCACCACCACCACCACCACCACCCACCACCACCACCACCACAAGAATAGGTTTACACTCACTTTTTCCTCCACGTTTTAATTTTGGCAATATCATTAACCCAGGATTGCAAAGCAGGGATCATTTGTCAATTTCATAACAACGTACATACAATTTCAGCTGGTTACTGCAATAAAATGTGCATCATCACAGGTTTCTGCTGGAATGACAGTGTCTTATGTGTCAACACAAAATACACACACACAAAATGGGTGTGGTGCTGCATGCCCCATAATAGATCCTAACTTCACCCTCTAAAGCTCCCTGCAGATGCATGTTTTGTGCACAAAAATAGCCTTTTAAAATATGCAGTATACAAAATAAAAATGCAGACGACATTTCTACATTTGATGGGGGAGTTGTCCTGTATTAGAATTATTTATCAAATAATTAAAGTTAACCAAAGTATATGTAATAAAACCAAGGAGTCCTCTGTTAAGTAGCTCAACACAATGATCGCAGCCCAGGGTGCTAACACAGTTAGGGTATGTTGTTCAAGACTTGGAAGGTCAAGGTTTTAAAGTATGCTTCAGTAACGGAATCTTATAACAAAGCTAAAACATTTACCACTGAAGCAAAACCATCTCTGAACAATTCAAAATTGTCACACGTACTAGTTTTACATTTTAAGGATCTTGCCAAGTGCATATCTTTTTATTGTGAAAAATTTGTATTGCAAACAAAAGAAAACACAATGTCTTGTGATCTGTAAATGTTCTTGATACTTAATACATTACAGGGAACCTTATAAATTGTTCAAGTGAAGTACTGTACAGCCTATTTAGCTTGTTCATTTTCTCCCTTTAAGGTAATTTTGTCTCAACAATCATGTTATCTGCTACAAGTCTATAAACTGCTGTAAACCTTTCTGCCCTTGAAGTAGATTCATGCCCTTCTGTGTGGGCACCTTCTTCTTCTTCCTCTTCAGTGTTTGCATTTGGATGTGTGCTCTCTGGCCAAGTCTTGTTGCACAGGGGTGGCAAGGAAAGGCAACCCTCTCAGAACGTGTTGCAGAGTCTGTTCTTCCTACCCTAGCCACAGTCCGCTGTAGGTGCAAAACCTATCCTTTTGAGGTGTACCTTCAGACAGCAGTGTCCTGTGCGAAGGCGGAAGATGGCTCTCTGTTCTGTGTGAGTAAAATGGGGATATGGTCTTGAATGAGCTGGTATCTGTCTGTCTTTTTGTTGTTGATATAGACATCAAAGAAGCTCCAGCACCAGCCAAGTGTTGACTGTTTTCTTTATGCGTAACCTAGTCCTGGCAGCAGCTGTTGTCCATCTGTAAACAAGCAAGATCATTATTATAATATATTGATGGTGTATATGTTTTACCAGAAAGACGAGTAAAATACCACTTAATTTTTGAGTCACTTGAGAAAATGTGACTCTATGTAATCGGTCAGTGTTAGTCTGTCCGGCCGGCCGTCCGTCCGTAGACACCACCTTAACGTTGGACTTTTCTCGGAAACTATCAAAGCGATCGGGCTCATATTTTGTTTAGTCGTGACCTCCAATGACCTCTACACTTTAACGATGGTTTCGTTGACCTTTGACCTTTTTCAAGGTCACAGGTCAGCGTCAAAGGAAAAATTAGACATTTTATATCTTTGACAAAGTTCATCGGATGTGATTGAAACTTTGTAGGATTATTCTTTACATCAAAGTATTTACATCTGTAGCCTTTTACGAACGTTATCAGAAAAACAAGGGAGATAACTAGCCTTTTCTGTTCGGCAACACACAACTAAACGTTGGGCTTTTCTCGGAAACTATAAAAGTGACCGGGCTCAAATTTTATGTGAACGTGACTCATTGTGTTGTGAATAGCAATTTCTTCCTGTCCATCTGATGCCTCATATAATATTCAGAACTGCGAAAGTGACTCGATCGAGCGTTTGCTCTTCTTGTTGTTTAAGTAATGAGGCATACATGCAGTTGAACGATCATATCTTGTGATATCTGCCCTCTGAAAAAAACCTACTATTCAAAATGTACTTTTACATTTTGTTTTTTTAACTTAGGCTTTTGAAGATCCACATTTACCACCCAAAAGGAGCCTGGCGATACTGGCATGCTTTAATTAAGATGACGTGTTACTCAGAAATAGTGCTTTTAGTTATGCGCTATAGAAATCTCCTTAATAAATAAATAAATACTGGTGGTGGTTCACTGCAAAGCATAACCTGATATGATTTCTTCATAGCACCTGACTGGAAATGAAGTTTCATACAATAAAAACTATACTGCGCCAGATTTACAGCAGTTCTGTTGAATTCACACAGTCAGAAAATTTCAAGGCTGTCCTCAACATTCTATGCTCACACACACACACACGACTTGACTTCACTTAGGAAGGTTATGTGATGCTTAAATAATCTGTCTTGCCACTATTTCATCACAAGTAACCACTGTGTTTATTGCTGGTATGTGCCGGAGTGGAGGGATAGTCTTACCCCATGTAAAAAAAAAAAAAAAAAGCCTGGCAGGTGATCTGAGATGCCTTTAATAACACAAAGCTGCCTCTGTAAACAATTCTGCTTTTACACATGCTATCCCTTAACTTGGATTCATACCAAAATCAAGCCTAGCTTCATAGGAAACAGAATGTTACTTCAGCATTTAGAATTATGATCTTATTCCATGTACACGCCTTGGCAAATCTGACTCGATCACTACAGCAAGAAGTCAGTGTGTTGATTGTTCATATGTGACCAAGTTGAGGGATGAGCTTATCCTATGTTAAAGCCTGGCCTGAACTGAGACGGTGAAGAGAAGTAGTGTGCCTTTAATGACACAATGCTTTCTTTGTAAGCAATAGATTCAACATCTCAGATCTGGTCAGGCCTATACAAATGCCATCCCTCAACTTGGTTCATACAAAAATCATGTGCCTGGCTAGAGAGTGGGGATTTGTTGTTCTCTTTTTCGAAATCCAAAATAAGCAAAATCAGGTCTTAAAAAGGAGCAAGTCTTAAAATGGGAGTGAATTTACAGATGTTATGAACAAGAAGTCTGCGTAAACAGGGTCATTAATAGGAAGGAGTCTTAGATTGGGGTGTCTTAAAAGGGGCAGGGGTGGGGTGGTGTGTGTGTGTGTGGGGGGGGGGGGGGGGGGAGTCCACAGTAATGACCATAAAATAATCAAAATAATACTATTAGTCATCTTATTCTCTACCAAATTTCTAGAGGTCAAGACAATGATACAGATTTTTTACTTGTGTCACTGTTAGTGTCATTCTATGAATAACAGACCAATAGAAAGAGAGAGAAAGAGAGCTCTGTGGTTTTTTTTTACCTGGGTTCATGCTCAGTTGCTTGAAAATTGACTTGTCAGAGGTTCTTCTTCAGCCTTACACCCACATGCAAGAGAACTTGTACCAGATAATGAAATAAGTGAACTTTGAAGTGCATTCATAATTAAAGCCCAATCATGTGGTTTAACCTACCTAGTCTTGAAAAGCCTGTCCGAGGAAACAGAACAAGCACCCTTCCGCAGACCTTCCTAACTGGAGAGTCTTGGTTGTAACCGCACACTTTCTAAAGTAGTCCATAAGCAGTTCCATGTGCCTATGTTTTCACTGGAACCAGCTCCTTTGTGTACCTGTGATCTGGATGAGCTGCAACACATAAAACTTTCATATGAACACTATGTCATAAGTACACCAGTTAGCATACATCAAACACCGAGGAGCATCACAAGATATGTTCTAAGGAGGTAACAACTATTGTCACAAAGTGTTTATGATACAGCCACAGGCACATGGCACTGAGTGGTCAATTGGTGAGGGGGGTGGGGGGGGGGGGGGGAGGGGCAGAAGTTCTGCTCAGTCTTGTCTACTGATACAACACTTTGTGGTGGTGTAAGGCAGGGAATCACACCCCAACCACTGGCCCCGCCCACCTGGTGTCGAGTGCCTGAGGATACATCAGTCCCAGTCATGGCTGGCCCCCGGTTTGACCAGACAACTGCCATGTATGGGTACATTTACTTTACAGTACAGATTAGTTTTCAATAGCAATGACATCATGGACGCACACCTGCCCAACACTGACACTGACAGCAAAATCAGCGAACAAACGTGATAAAGAGTAACTAATCGTCACAAACATCAAAATGCTTTGCATTAATTTTCTTGAAGAGGTCATTCTTAACCAGATAATCATTTATAGGCAATTGAAGATTATTATTCCACCTACAGGCTATCACTCCTATGGCTGTTACTTGTAACACATTTCATTTCTTAAAATATGTTTTGTAAAGTACATAGATTTCACTAAAAGGCACATTCCTTCTCATGAAAACAATTTGGCTCACCGTCTCAGATCTGGTAGGGCTTTAAAATGGGATAAGACATGATCTCCAGGGGTCGACACTAACTTATTTGGCCTGGGGCCACACTGGCCCCAGAGATGGAAATTGCTGGGGCGGAAAAAAAAAATCTGGGGCCCACTCTCAGTATTCACGTGCGGCAATGCATTGTCTGTTTTTCTTCATCGTACTGAAGCCAGGGAAATTCTTTCAACCATTTGACATTGAAATTACGACAGCGCTTCGCGCTTTTGGCTGCATCGGTCTCCTTTTTTCGTTTCTCTCCACCCTGTTCTTCATCTTCATTTGACCATGTCTTTTTACACCAGGGATGTGTCGCCACATTTTGCGTTTGGCATTTGAAGGCGATACTTATCTCTCACGCTAAAGAGCGCAATCTGGGAGTTATTTCCCTTACGACATTGTCCTTCGACGATTTGAATGTGTTTTTTTCTTGACTGCGGCATTGATCGTAACGCAAATTTCAGTGACGACTTTGACTGGCGATTTTTAGTGATTGGCTCTGCTGGCATTAGAATTTTCGGTTTGTCATTGTTGGAATTTATCCTGGGGCGGAGTGGGCCCCAAGCTTCGGCAATGTTTGGGGCGGAACACAAAACTCTGGGGCGTTCCGCCCCCCGCCCGTGTCGAACCCTGATCTCTTAACTTGTTCACATACCCCAAAAAGTGCGATTGTGTTATGAATAAATGCTGTAAAAGCTACCTGTACTAGTTCATTAAAAAAACAAATCACAAAATGTCACTTCACCACAGCATGCAAACAGTGTGTTTATTTCTGGTATGTGTCTAAAGGCGGAGACAGACGCACAACACAAAACCCTGTTTTCGACAAAAACACCATCTCAAAACGTCGGGGAAACACATGTTTTTAAAGAGGGGATGTCACTTGCGAAACACACAGATGAAGCGCGGTGCGTGTTTTCACAGAAATATCGGTCAGTGTCAGCTTGACCCGTCCAGCTATCGCCCTGTGTTTGAGTTTGTAAACAACACGGCTGGCAGTGCCCACTGATACGGTCAGTGCCCACTGATACGGTCAGTGTCCACTGATACGGTCAGTGTCCACTGATACGGTCAGTGTCAGCTTGACCCGTTCAGCTACCGCGCTGTGTTTGGGTTTGTAAACAACACGGCTGGCAGCGCCCACTGATATTATTGCCTCTCTTCAATCGTGACAGGATCCATAGACTCTAGTTAGGATTCATGGGTCCGATACTACCCTGAATCGGTACCACATCTGAGTCTGCCATTTTTTTCTATCTCCGTGGTGCCGGAAACCGAGTCACTTGAGTTGATCTTCCGCGTTCATTGGCTGACTACCAAAACGTGTTTTTAGATTTTAGAGCATGCTCTAAAACCCAAAACACGATGCAAAAACACGAAACAGTGTTTTCTGAAACGCGTTTTGGGGGATGTCACATGGGAAACACGCTGTTTTGTGTTTGTTTTGAAAGGAAACACTGTTTTGTGTTGTGAGTCTGACATGGCCTTAACACAGACACACACACACACCATACACACATACACCAAAGCAACACAAAAGCCGAAAACATGCCTACCATCTAAATGAGGATATCCAGTTCCAACTGTCTTCTGCCAATATAACACTGCCAGAGACACCATGGTGTAGAAAGTCAGTTTAAAGAGAGACTACCTGGAAGAAAAATATATATA